>NW_020230228.1:0-125981 GCF_003227715.2 Harpegnathos saltator
CATTAGATTCCAAATTTCAATTAAAATTAACTTAAAATTTAAAAATGTAACCTTCGGTATCTCCTAAACGGCTCAAGATACAGGAACGCGCTTTTGCCTCAATATAGTCCTGTATCAACCCTATTCTCACCATAAATTCGACTCTCAATTCCCAGTAGAAGCGGAGATATGAACATTTAAATTCAAATTTCAATTAAAATTAACTTAAAATTTAAAAATGTAACCTTCGGTATCTCCTAAACGGCTCAAGATACAGGAACGCGCTTTTGCCTCAATATAGTCCTGTATCAACCCTATTCTCACCATAAATCTCGACTCTCAATTCCCAGTAGAAGCGGAGATATGAACATTTAAATTCAAATTTCAATTAAAATTAACTTAAAATTTAAAAATGTAACCTTCGGTATCTCCTAAACGGCTCAAGATACAGGAACGCGCTTTTGCCTCAATATAGTCCTGTATCAACCCTATTCTCACCATAAATCTCGACTCTCAATTCCCAGTAGAAGCGGAGATATGAACATTTAATTCAAATTTCAATTAAAATTAACTTAAAATTTAAAAATGTAACCTTCGGTATCTCCTAAACGGCTCAAGATACAGGAACGCGCTTTTGCCTCAATATAGTCCTGTATCAACCCTATTCTCACCATAAATCTCGACTCTCAATTCCCAGTAGAAGCGGAGATATGAACATTTAAATTCAAATTTCAATTAAAATTAACTTAAAATTTAAAAATGTAACCTTCGGTATCTCCTAAACGGCTCAAGATACAGGAACGCGCTTTTGCCTCAATATAGTCCTGTATCAACCCTATTCTCACCATAAATCTCGACTCTCAATTCCCAGTAGAAGCGGAGATATGAACATTTAAATTCAAATTTCAATTAAAATTAACTTAAAATTTAAAAATGTAACCTTCGGTATCTCCTAAACGGCTCAAGATACAGGAACGCGCTTTTGCCTCAATATAGTCCTGTATCAACCCTATTCTCACCATAAATCTCGACTCTCAATTCCCAGTAGAAGCGGAGATATGAACATTTAAATTCAAATTTCAATTAAAATTAACTTAAAATTTAAAAATGTAACCTTCGGTATCTCCTAAACGGCTCAAGATACAGGAACGCGCTTTTGCCTCAATATAGTCCTGTATCAACCCTATTCTCACCATAAATCTCGACTCTCAATTCCCAGTAGAAGCGGAGATATGAACATTTAAATTCAAATTTCAATTAAAATTAACTTAAAATTTAAAAATGTAACCTTCGGTATCTCCTAAACGGCTCAAGATACAGGAACGCGCTTTTGCCTCAATATAGTCCTGTATCAACCCTATTCTCACCATAAATCTCGACTCTCAATTCCCAGTAGAAGCGGAGATATGAACATTTAAATTCAAATTTCAATTAAAATTAACTTAAAATTTAAAAATGTAACCTTCGGTATCTCCTAAACGGCTCAAGATACAGGAACGCGCTTTTGCCTCAATATAGTCCTGTATCAACCCTATTCTCACCATAAATCTCGACTCTCAATTCCCAGTAGAAGCGGAGATATGAACATTTAAATTCAAATTTCAATTAAAATTAACTTAAAATTTAAAAATGTAACCTTCGGTATCTCCTAAACGGCTCAAGATACAGGAACGCGCTTTTGCCTCAATATAGTCCTGTATCAACCCTATTCTCACCATAAATCTCGACTCTCAATTCCCAGTAGAAGCGGAGATATGAACATTTAAATTCAAATTTCAATTAAAATTAACTTAAAATTTAAAATGTAACCTTCGGTATCTCCTAAACGGCTCAAGATACAGGAACGCGCTTTTGCCTCAATATAGTCCTGTATCAACCCTATTCTCACCATAAATCTCGACTCTCAATTCCCAGTAGAAGCGGAGATATGAACATTTAAATTCAAATTTCAATTAAAATTAACTTAAAATTTAAAAATGTAACCTTCGGTATCTCCTAAACGGCTCAAGATACAGGAACGCGCTTTTGCCTCAATATAGTCCTGTATCAACCCTATTCTCACCATAAATCTCGACTCTCAATTCCCAGTAGAAGCGGAGATATGAACATTTAAATTCAAATTTCAATTAAAATTAACTTAAAATTTAAAAATGTAACCTTCGGTATCTCCTAAACGGCTCAAGATACAGGAACGCGCTTTTGCCTCAATATAGTCCTGTATCAACCCTATTCTCACCATAAATCTCGACTCTCAATTCCCAGTAGAAGCGGAGATATGAACATTTAAATTCAAATTTCAATTAAAATTAACTTAAAATTTAAAAATGTAACCTTCGGTATCTCCTAAACGGCTCAAGATACAGGAACGCGCTTTTGCCTCAATATAGTCCTGTATCAACCCTATTCTCACCATAAATCTCGACTCTCAATTCCCAGTAGAAGCGGAGATATGAACATTTAAATTCAAATTTCAATTAAAATTAACTTAAAATTTAAAAATGTAACCTTCGGTATCTCCTAAACGGCTCAAGATACAGGAACGCGCTTTTGCCTCAATATAGTCCTGTATCAACCCTATTCTCACCATAAATCTCGACTCTCAATTCCCAGTAGAAGCGGAGATATGAACATTTAAATTCAAATTTCAATTAAAATTAACTTAAAATTTAAAAATGTAACCTTCGGTATCTCCTAAACGGCTCAAGATACAGGAACGCGCTTTTGCCTCAATATAGTCCTGTATCAACCCTATTCTCACCATAAATCTCGACTCTCAATTCCCAGTAGAAGCGGAGATATGAACATTTAAATTCAAATTTCAATTAAAATTAACTTAAAATTTAAAAATGTAACCTTCGGTATCTCCTAAACGGCTCAAGATACAGGAACGCGCTTTTGCCTCAATATAGTCCTGTATCAACCCTATTCTCACCATAAATCTCGACTCTCAATTCCCAGTAGAAGCGGAGATATGAACATTTAAATTCAAATTTCAATTAAAATTAACTTAAAATTTAAAAATGTAACCTTCGGTATCTCCTAAACGGCTCAAGATACAGGAACGCGCTTTTGCCTCAATATAGTCCTGTATCAACCCTATTCTCACCATAAATCTCGACTCTCAATTCCCAGTAGAAGCGGAGATATGAACATTTAAATTCAAATTTCAATTAAAATTAACTTAAAATTTAAAAATGTAACCTTCGGTATCTCCTAAACGGCTCAAGATACAGGAACGCGCTTTTGCCTCAATATAGTCCTGTATCAACCCTATTCTCACCATAAATCTCGACTCTCAATTCCCAGTAGAAGCGGAGATATGAACATTTAAATTCAAATTTCAATTAAAATTAACTTAAAATTTAAAAATGTAACCTTCGGTATCTCCTAAACGGCTCAAGATACAGGAACGCGCTTTTGCCTCAATATAGTCCTGTATCAACCCTATTCTCACCATAAATCTCGACTCTCAATTCCCAGTAGAAGCGGAGATATGAACATTTAAATTCAAATTTCAATTAAAATTAACTTAAAATTTAAAAATGTAACCTTCGGTATCTCCTAAACGGCTCAAGATACAGGAACGCGCTTTTGCCTCAATATAGTCCTGTATCAACCCTATTCTCACCATAAATCTCGACTCTCAATTCCCAGTAGAAGCGGAGATATGAACATTTAAATTCAAATTTCAATTAAAATTAACTTAAAATTTAAAAATGTAACCTTCGGTATCTCCTAAACGGCTCAAGATACAGGAACGCGCTTTTGCCTCAATATAGTCCTGTATCAACCCTATTCTCACCATAAATCTCGACTCTCAATTCCCAGTAGAAGCGGAGATATGAACATTTAAATTCAAATTTCAATTAAAATTAACTTAAAATTTAAAAATGTAACCTTCGGTATCTCCTAAACGGCTCAAGATACAGGAACGCGCTTTTGCCTCAATATAGTCCTGTATCAACCCTATTCTCACCATAAATCTCGACTCTCAATTCCCAGTAGAAGCGGAGATATGAACATTTAAATTCAAATTTCAATTAAAATTAACTTAAAATTTAAAAATGTAACCTTCGGTATCTCCTAAACGGCTCAAGATACAGGAACGCGCTTTTGCCTCAATATAGTCCTGTATCAACCCTATTCTCACCATAAATCTCGACTCTCAATTCCCAGTAGAAGCGGAGATATGAACATTTAAATTCAAATTTCAATTAAAATTAACTTAAAATTTAAAAATGTAACCTTCGGTATCTCCTAAACGGCTCAAGATACAGGAACGCGCTTTTGCCTCAATATAGTCCTGTATCAACCCTATTCTCACCATAAATCTCGACTCTCAATTCCCAGTAGAAGCGGAGATATGAACATTTAAATTCAAATTTCAATTAAAATTAACTTAAAATTTAAAAATGTAACCTTCGGTATCTCCTAAACGGCTCAAGATACAGGAACGCGCTTTTGCCTCAATATATACAGAACATTTAAATTTATTCAAATTTCAATTAAAATTAACTTAAAATTTAAAAAATGTAACCTTCGGTATCTCCTAAACGGCTCAAGATACAGGAACGCGCTTTTGCCTCAATATAGTCCTGTATCAACCCTATTCTCACCATAAATCTCGACTCTCAATTCCCAGTAGAAGCGGAGATATGAACATTTAAATTCAAATTTCAATTAAAATTAACTTAAAATTTAAAAATGTAACCTTCGGTATCTCCTAAACGGCTCAAGATACAGGAACGCGCTTTTGCCTCAATATAGTCCTGTATCAACCCTATTCTCACCATAAATCTCGACTCTCAATTCCCAGTAGAAGCGGAGATATGAACATTTAAATTCAAATTTCAATTAAAATTAACTTAAAATTTAAAAATGTAACCTTCGGTATCTCCTAAACGGCTCAAGATACAGGAACGCGCTTTTGCCTCAATATAGTCCTGTATCAACCCTATTCTCACCATAAATCTCGACTCTCAATTCCCAGTAGAAGCGGAGATATGAACATTTAAATTCAAATTTCAATTAAAATTAACTTAAAATTTAAAAATGTAACCTTCGGTATCTCCTAAACGGCTCAAGATACAGGAACGCGCTTTTGCCTCAATATAGTCCTGTATCAACCCTATTCTCACCATAAATCTCGACTCTCAATTCCCAGTAGAAGCGGAGATATGAACATTTAAATTCAAATTTCAATTAAAATTAACTTAAAATTTAAAAATGTAACCTTCGGTATCTCCTAAACGGCTCAAGATACAGGAACGCGCTTTTGCCTCAATATAGTCCTGTATCAACCCTATTCTCACCATAAATCTCGACTCTCAATTCCCAGTAGAAGCGGAGATATGAACATTTAAATTCAAATTTCAATTAAAATTAACTTAAAATTTAAAAATGTAACCTTCGGTATCTCCTAAACGGCTCAAGATACAGGAACGCGCTTTTGCCTCAATATAGTCCTGTATCAACCCTATTCTCACCATAAATCTCGACTCTCAATTCCCAGTAGAAGCGGAGATATGAACATTTAAATTCAAATTTCAATTAAAATTAACTTAAAATTTAAAAATGTAACCTTCGGTATCTCCTAAACGGCTCAAGATACAGGAACGCGCTTTTGCCTCAATATAGTCCTGTATCAACCCTATTCTCACCATAAATCTCGACTCTCAATTCCCAGTAGAAGCGGAGATATGAACATTTAAATTCAAATTTCAATTAAAATTAACTTAAAATTTAAAAATGTAACCTTCGGTATCTCCTAAACGGCTCAAGATACAGGAACGCGCTTTTGCCTCAATATAGTCCTGTATCAACCCTATTCTCACCATAAATCTCGACTCTCAATTCCCAGTAGAAGCGGAGATATGAACATTTAAATTCAAATTTCAATTAAAATTAACTTAAAATTTAAAAATGTAACCTTCGGTATCTCCTAAACGGCTCAAGATACAGGAACGCGCTTTTGCCTCAATATAGTCCTGTATCAACCCTATTCTCACCATAAATCTCGACTCTCAATTCCCAGTAGAAGCGGAGATATGAACATTTAAATTCAAATTTCAATTAAAATTAACTTAAAATTTAAAAATGTAACCTTCGGTATCTCCTAAACGGCTCAAGATACAGGAACGCGCTTTTGCCTCAATATAGTCCTGTATCAACCCTATTCTCACCATAAATCTCGACTCTCAATTCCCAGTAGAAGCGGAGATATGAACATTTAAATTCAAATTTCAATTAAAATTAACTTAAAATTTAAAAATGTAACCTTCGGTATCTCCTAAACGGCTCAAGATACAGGAACGCGCTTTTGCCTCAATATAGTCCTGTATCAACCCTATTCTCACCATAAATCTCGACTCTCAATTCCCAGTAGAAGCGGAGATATGAACATTTAAATTCAAATTTCAATTAAAATTAACTTAAAATTTAAAAATGTAACCTTCGGTATCTCCTAAACGGCTCAAGATACAGGAACGCGCTTTTGCCTCAATATAGTCCTGTATCAACCCTATTCTCACCATAAATCTCGACTCTCAATTCCCAGTAGAAGCGGAGATATGAACATTTAAATTCAAATTTCAATTAAAATTAACTTAAAATTTAAAAATGTAACCTTCGGTATCTCCTAAACGGCTCAAGATACAGGAACGCGCTTTTGCCTCAATATAGTCCTGTATCAACCCTATTCTCACCATAAATCTCGACTCTCAATTCCCAGTAGAAGCGGAGATATGAACATTTAAATTCAAATTTCAATTAAAATTAACTTAAAATTTAAAAATGTAACCTTCGGTATCTCCTAAACGGCTCAAGATACAGGAACGCGCTTTTGCCTCAATATAGTCCTGTATCAACCCTATTCTCACCATAAATCTCGACTCTCAATTCCCAGTAGAAGCGGAGATATGAACATTTAAATTCAAATTTCAATTAAAATTAACTTAAAATTTAAAAATGTAACCTTCGGTATCTCCTAAACGGCTCAAGATACAGGAACGCGCTTTTGCCTCAATATAGTCCTGTATCAACCCTATTCTCACCATAAATCTCGACTCTCAATTCCCAGTAGAAGCGGAGATATGAACATTTAAATTCAAATTTCAATTAAAATTAACTTAAAATTTAAAAATGTAACCTTCGGTATCTCCTAAACGGCTCAAGATACAGGAACGCGCTTTTGCCTCAATATAGTCCTGTATCAACCCTATTCTCACCATAAATCTCGACTCTCAATTCCCAGTAGAAGCGGAGATATGAACATTTAAATTCAAATTTCAATTAAAATTAACTTAAAATTTAAAAATGTAACCTTCGGTATCTCCTAAACGGCTCAAGATACAGGAACGCGCTTTTGCCTCAATATAGTCCTGTATCAACCCTATTCTCACCATAAATCTCGACTCTCAATTCCCAGTAGAAGCGGAGATATGAACATTTAAATTCAAATTTCAATTAAAATTAACTTAAAATTTAAAAATGTAACCTTCGGTATCTCCTAAACGGCTCAAGATACAGGAACGCGCTTTTGCCTCAATATAGTCCTGTATCAACCCTATTCTCACCATAAATCTCGACTCTCAATTCCCAGTAGAAGCGGAGATATGAACATTTAAATTCAAATTTCAATTAAAATTAACTTAAAATTTAAAAATGTAACCTTCGGTATCTCCTAAACGGCTCAAGATACAGGAACGCGCTTTTGCCTCAATATAGTCCTGTATCAACCCTATTCTCACCATAAATCTCGACTCTCAATTCCCAGTAGAAGCGGAGATATGAACATTTAAATTCAAATTTCAATTAAAATTAACTTAAAATTTAAAAATGTAACCTTCGGTATCTCCTAAACGGCTCAAGATACAGGAACGCGCTTTTGCCTCAATATAGTCCTGTATCAACCCTATTCTCACCATAAATCTCGACTCTCAATTCCCAGTAGAAGCGGAGATATGAACATTTAAATTCAAATTTCAATTAAAATTAACTTAAAATTTAAAAATGTAACCTTCGGTATCTCCTAAACGGCTCAAGATACAGGAACGCGCTTTTGCCTCAATATAGTCCTGTATCAACCCTATTCTCACCATAAATCTCGACTCTCAATTCCCAGTAGAAGCGGAGATATGAACATTTAAATTCAAATTTCAATTAAAATTAACTTAAAATTTAAAAATGTAACCTTCGGTATCTCCTAAACGGCTCAAGATACAGGAACGCGCTTTTGCCTCAATATAGTCCTGTATCAACCCTATTCTCACCATAAATCTCGACTCTCAATTCCCAGTAGAAGCGGAGATATGAACATTTAAATTCAAATTTCAATTAAAATTAACTTAAAATTTAAAAATGTAACCTTCGGTATCTCCTAAACGGCTCAAGATACAGGAACGCGCTTTTGCCTCAATATAGTCCTGTATCAACCCTATTCTCACCATAAATTCGACTCTCAATTCCCAGTAGAAGCGGAGATATGAACATTTAAATTCAAATTTCAATTAAAATTAACTTAAAATTTAAAAATGTAACCTTCGGTATCTCCTAAACGGCTCAAGATACAGGAACGCGCTTTTGCCTCAATATAGTCCTGTATCAACCCTATTCTCACCATAAATTCGACTCTCAATTCCCAGTAGAAGCGGAGATATGAACATTTAAATTCAAATTTCAATTAAAATTAACTTAAAATTTAAAAATGTAACCTTCGGTATCTCCTAAACGGCTCAAGATACAGGAACGCGCTTTTGCCTCAATATAGTCCTGTATCAACCCTATTCTCACCATAAATCTCGACTCTCAATTCCCAGTAGAAGCGGAGATATGAACATTTAAATTCAAATTTCAATTAAAATTAACTTAAAATTTAAAAATGTAACCTTCGGTATCTCCTAAACGGCTCAAGATACAGGAACGCGCTTTTGCCTCAATATAGTCCTGTATCAACCCTATTCTCACCATAAATCTCGACTCTCAATTCCCAGTAGAAGCGGAGATATGAACATTTAAATTCAAATTTCAATTAAAATTAACTTAAAATTTAAAAATGTAACCTTCGGTATCTCCTAAACGGCTCAAGATACAGGAACGCGCTTTTGCCTCAATATAGTCCTGTATCAACCCTATTCTCACCATAAATCTCGACTCTCAATTCCCAGTAGAAGCGGAGATATGAACATTTAAATTCAAATTTCAATTAAAATTAACTTAAAATTTAAAAATGTAACCTTCGGTATCTCCTAAACGGCTCAAGATACAGGAACGCGCTTTTGCCTCAATATAGTCCTGTATCAACCCTATTCTCACCATAAATTCGACTCTCAATTCCCAGTAGAAGCGGAGATATGAACATTTAAATTCAAATTTCAATTAAAATTAACTTAAAATTTAAAAATGTAACCTTCGGTATCTCCTAAACGGCTCAAGATACAGGAACGCGCTTTTGCCTCAATATAGTCCTGTATCAACCCTATTCTCACCATAAATCTCGACTCTCAATTCCCAGTAGAAGCGGAGATATGAACATTTAAATTCAAATTTCAATTAAAATTAACTTAAAATTTAAAAATGTAACCTTCGGTATCTCCTAAACGGCTCAAGATACAGGAACGCGCTTTTGCCTCAATATAGTCCTGTATCAACCCTATTCTCACCATAAATCTCGACTCTCAATTCCCAGTAGAAGCGGAGATATGAACATTTAAATTCAAATTTCAATTAAAATTAACTTAAAATTTAAAAATGTAACCTTCGGTATCTCCTAAACGGCTCAAGATACAGGAACGCGCTTTTGCCTCAATATAGTCCTGTATCAACCCTATTCTCACCATAAATTTCGACTCTCAATTCCCAGTAGAAGCGGAGATATGAACATTTAAATTCAAATTTCAATTAAAATTAACTTAAAATTTAAAAATGTAACCTTCGGTATCTCCTAAACGGCTCAAGATACAGGAACGCGCTTTTGCCTCAATATAGTCCTGTATCAACCCTATTCTCACCATAAATTCGACTCTCAATTCCCAGTAGAAGCGGAGATATGAACATTTAAATTCAAATTTCAATTAAAATTAACTTAAAATTTAAAAATGTAACCTTCGGTATCTCCTAAACGGCTCAAGATACAGGAACGCGCTTTTGCCTCAATATAGTCCTGTATCAACCCTATTCTCACCATAAATTCGACTCTCAATTCCCAGTAGAAGCGGAGATATGAACATTTAAATTCAAATTTCAATTAAAATTAACTTAAAATTTAAAAATGTAACCTTCGGTATCTCCTAAACGGCTCAAGATACAGGAACGCGCTTTTGCCTCAATATAGTCCTGTATCAACCCTATTCTCACCATAAATCTCGACTCTCAATTCCCAGTAGAAGCGGAGATATGAACATTTAAATTCAAATTTCAATTAAAATTAACTTAAAATTTAAAAATGTAACCTTCGGTATCTCCTAAACGGCTCAAGATACAGGAACGCGCTTTTGCCTCAATATAGTCCTGTATCAACCCTATTCCACCATAAATTCGACTCTCAATTCCCAGTAGAAGCGGAGATATGAACATTTAAATTCAAATTTCAATTAAAATTAACTTAAAATTTAAAAATGTAACCTTCGGTATCTCCTAAACGGCTCAAGATACAGGAACGCGCTTTTGCCTCAATATAGTCCTGTATCAACCCTATTCTCACCATAAATCTCGACTCTCAATTCCCAGTAGAAGCGGAGATATGAACATTTAAATTCAAATTTCAATTAAAATTAACTTAAAATTTAAAAATGTAACCTTCGGTATCTCCTAAACGGCTCAAGATACAGGAACGCGCTTTTGCCTCAATATAGTCCTGTATCAACCCTATTCTCACCATAAATCTCGACTCTCAATTCCCAGTAGAAGCGGAGATATGAACATTTAAATTCAAATTTCAATTAAAATTAACTTAAAATTTAAAAATGTAACCTTCGGTATCTCCTAAACGGCTCAAGATACAGGAACGCGCTTTTGCCTCAATATAGTCCTGTATCAACCATAAATCTCGACTCTCAATTCCCAGTAGAAGCGGAGATATGAACATTTAAATTCAAATTTCAATTAAAATTAACTTAAAATTTAAAAATGTAACCTTCGGTATCTCCTAAACGGCTCAAGATACAGGAACGCGCTTTTGCCTCAATATAGTCCTGTATCAACCCTATTCTCACCATAAATCTCGACTCTCAATTCCCAGTAGAAGCGGAGATATGAACATTTAAATTCAAATTTCAATTAAAATTAACTTAAAATTTAAAAATGTAACCTTCGGTATCTCCTAAACGGCTCAAGATACAGGAACGCGCTTTTGCCTCAATATAGTCCTGTATCAACCCTATTCTCACCATAAATCTCGACTCTCAATTCCCAGTAGAAGCGGAGATATGAACATTTAAATTCAAATTTCAATTAAAATTAACTTAAAATTTAAAAATGTAACCTTCGGTATCTCCTAAACGGCTCAAGATACAGGAACGCGCTTTTGCCTCAATATAGTCCTGTATCAACCCTATTCCACCATAAATTTCGACTCTCAATTCCCAGTAGAAGCGGAGATATGAACATTTAAATTCAAATTTCAATTAAAATTAACTTAAAATTTAAAAATGTAACCTTCGGTATCTCCTAAACGGCTCAAGATACAGGAACGCGCTTTTGCCTCAATATAGTCCTGTATCAACCCTATTCTCACCATAAATTTCGACTCTCAATTCCCAGTAGAAGCGGAGATATGAACATTTAAATTCAAATTTCAATTAAAATTAACTTAAAATTTAAAAATGTAACCTTCGGTATCTCCTAAACGGCTCAAGATACAGGAACGCGCTTTTGCCTCAATATAGTCCTGTATCAACCCTATTCTCACCATAAATTTCGACTCTCAATTCCCAGTAGAAGCGGAGATATGAACATTTAAATTCAAATTTCAATTAAAATTAACTTAAAATTTAAAAATGTAACCTTCGGTATCTCCTAAACGGCTCAAGATACAGGAACGCGCTTTTGCCTCAATATAGTCCTGTATCAACCCTATTCTCACCATAAATTTCGACTCTCAATTCCCAGTAGAAGCGGAGATATGAACATTTAAATTCAAATTTCAATTAAAATTAACTTAAAATTTAAAAATGTAACCTTCGGTATCTCCTAAACGGCTCAAGATACAGGAACGCGCTTTTGCCTCAATATAGTCCTGTATCAACCCTATTCTCACCATAAATTTCGACTCTCAATTCCCAGTAGAAGCGGAGATATGAACATTTAAATTCAAATTTCAATTAAAATTAACTTAAAATTTAAAAATGTAACCTTCGGTATCTCCTAAACGGCTCAAGATACAGGAACGCGCTTTTGCCTCAATATAGTCCTGTATCAACCCTATTCCACCATAAATTTCGACTCTCAATTCCCAGTAGAAGCGGAGATATGAACATTTAAATTCAAATTTCAATTAAAATTAACTTAAAATTTAAAAATGTAACCTTCGGTATCTCCTAAACGGCTCAAGATACAGGAACGCGCTTTTGCCTCAATATAGTCCTGTATCAACCCTATTCTCACCATAAATTTCGACTCTCAATTCCCAGTAGAAGCGGAGATATGAACATTTAAATTCAAATTTCAATTAAAATTAACTTAAAATTTAAAAATGTAACCTTCGGTATCTCCTAAACGGCTCAAGATACAGGAACGCGCTTTTGCCTCAATATAGTCCTGTATCAACCCTATTCTCACCATAAATTTCGACTCTCAATTCCCAGTAGAAGCGGAGATATGAACATTTAAATTCAAATTTCAATTAAAATTAACTTAAAATTTAAAAATGTAACCTTCGGTATCTCCTAAACGGCTCAAGATACAGGAACGCGCTTTTGCCTCAATATAGTCCTGTATCAACCCTATTCCACCATAAATTTCGACTCTCAATTCCCAGTAGAAGCGGAGATATGAACATTTAAATTCAAATTTCAATTAAAATTAACTTAAAATTTAAAAATGTAACCTTCGGTATCTCCTAAACGGCTCAAGATACAGGAACGCGCTTTTGCCTCAATATAGTCCTGTATCAACCCTATTCCACCATAAATTTCGACTCTCAATTCCCAGTAGAAGCGGAGATATGAACATTTAAATTCAAATTTCAATTAAAATTAACTTAAAATTTAAAAATGTAACCTTCGGTATCTCCTAAACGGCTCAAGATACAGGAACGCGCTTTTGCCTCAATATAGTCCTGTATCAACCCTATTCTCACCATAAATTTCGACTCTCAATTCCCAGTAGAAGCGGAGATATGAACATTTAAATTCAAATTTCAATTAAAATTAACTTAAAATTTAAAAATGTAACCTTCGGTATCTCCTAAACGGCTCAAGATACAGGAACGCGCTTTTGCCTCAATATAGTCCTGTATCAACCCTATCCACCATAAATTTCGACTCTCAATTCCCAGTAGAAGCGGAGATATGAACATTTAAATTCAAATTTCAATTAAAATTAACTTAAAATTTAAAAATGTAACCTTCGGTATCTCCTAAACGGCTCAAGATACAGGAACGCGCTTTTGCCTCAATATAGTCCTGTATCAACCCTATTCTCACCATAAATTTCGACTCTCAATTCCCAGTAGAAGCGGAGATATGAACATTTAAATTCAAATTTCAATTAAAATTAACTTAAAATTTAAAAATGTAACCTTCGGTATCTCCTAAACGGCTCAAGATACAGGAACGCGCTTTTGCCTCAATATAGTCCTGTATCAACCCTATTCTCACCATAAATTTCGACTCTCAATTCCCAGTAGAAGCGGAGATATGAACATTTAAATTCAAATTTCAATTAAAATTAACTTAAAATTTAAAAATGTAACCTTCGGTATCTCCTAAACGGCTCAAGATACAGGAACGCGCTTTTGCCTCAATATAGTCCTGTATCAACCCTATTCTCACCATAAATTTCGACTCTCAATTCCCAGTAGAAGCGGAGATATGAACATTTAAATTCAAATTTCAATTAAAATTAACTTAAAATTTAAAAATGTAACCTTCGGTATCTCCTAAACGGCTCAAGATACAGGAACGCGCTTTTGCCTCAATATAGTCCTGTATCAACCCTATTCCACCATAAATTTCGACTCTCAATTCCCAGTAGAAGCGGAGATATGAACATTTAAATTCAAATTTCAATTAAAATTAACTTAAAATTTAAAAATGTAACCTTCGGTATCTCCTAAACGGCTCAAGATACAGGAACGCGCTTTTGCCTCAATATAGTCCTGTATCAACCCTATTCCACCATAAATTTCGACTCTCAATTCCCAGTAGAAGCGGAGATATGAACATTTAAATTCAAATTTCAATTAAAATTAACTTAAAATTTAAAAATGTAACCTTCGGTATCTCCTAAACGGCTCAAGATACAGGAACGCGCTTTTGCCTCAATATAGTCCTGTATCAACCCTATTCCACCATAAATTTCGACTCTCAATTCCCAGTAGAAGCGGAGATATGAACATTTAAATTCAAATTTCAATTAAAATTAACTTAAAATTTAAAAATGTAACCTTCGGTATCTCCTAAACGGCTCAAGATACAGGAACGCGCTTTTGCCTCAATATAGTCCTGTATCAACCCTATTCTCACCATAAATTCGACTCTCAATTCCCAGTAGAAGCGGAGATATGAACATTTAAATTCAAATTTCAATTAAAATTAACTTAAAATTTAAAAATGTAACCTTCGGTATCTCCTAAACGGCTCAAGATACAGGAACGCGCTTTTGCCTCAATATAGTCCTGTATCAACCCTATTCCACCATAAATTTCGACTCTCAATTCCCAGTAGAAGCGGAGATATGAACATTTAAATTCAAATTTCAATTAAAATTAACTTAAAATTTAAAAATGTAACCTTCGGTATCTCCTAAACGGCTCAAGATACAGGAACGCGCTTTTGCCTCAATATAGTCCTGTATCAACCCTATTCTCACCATAAATTCGACTCTCAATTCCCAGTAGAAGCGGAGATATGAACATTTAAATTCAAATTTCAATTAAAATTAACTTAAAATTTAAAAATGTAACCTTCGGTATCTCCTAAACGGCTCAAGATACAGGAACGCGCTTTTGCCTCAATATAGTCCTGTATCAACCCTATTCTCACCATAAATTTCGACTCTCAATTCCCAGTAGAAGCGGAGATATGAACATTTAAATTCAAATTTCAATTAAAATTAACTTAAAATTTAAAAATGTAACCTTCGGTATCTCCTAAACGGCTCAAGATACAGGAACGCGCTTTTGCCTCAATATAGTCCTGTATCAACCCTATTCTCACCATAAATTTCGACTCTCAATTCCCAGTAGAAGCGGAGATATGAACATTTAAATTCAAATTTCAATTAAAATTAACTTAAAATTAAAAATGTAACCTTCGGTTTCTCCTAAACGGCTCAAGATACAGGAACGCGCTTTTGCCTCAATATAGTCCTGTATCAACCCTATTCTCACTATAAATCTCGACCCTCAATTCCCAGTAGAAGCGGAGATATGAACATTTAAATTCAAATTTCAATTAAAATTAATTTAAATTAAAAAATGTAACCTTCGGTATCTCCTAAACGGCTCAAGATACAGGAACGCGCTTTTGCCTCAATATAGTCCTGTATCAACCCTATTCTCACCATAAATTTCAACTCTCAATTCCCAGTAGAAGCGGAGATATGAACATTTAAATTCAAATTTCAATTAAAATTAACTTAGAATTTAAAAATGTAACCTTCGGTATCTCCTAAATGGCTCAAGATACAGGAACGCGCTTTTGCCTCAATATAGTTCTGTATCAACCCTATTCTCACCATAAATCTCGACTCTCAATTCCCAGTAGAAGCGGAGATATGAACATTTAAATTCAAATTTCAATTAAAATTAACTTAAAATTTAAAAAATGTAACCTTCGGTATCTCCTAAACGGCTCAAGATACAGGATCGGGCTTTTGCCTCAATATAGTCCTGTATCATCCCTATTCTCACCATAAATTTCAACTCTCAATTCCCAGTAGAAGCGGAGATATGAACAGTTAAATTCAAATTTCAATTAAAATTAACTTAAAATTTAAAAATGTAACCTTCGGTATCTCCTAAATGGCTCAAGATACAGGAACGCGCTTTTGCCTCAATATAGTCCTGTATCAACCCTATTCTCACCATAAATCTCGACTCTCAATTCCCACTAGAAGCTGAGATATGAACATTTAAATTCAAATTTCAATTAAAATTAACTTAAAATTTAAAAATGTAACCTTCGGTATCTCCTAAACGGCTCAAGATACAGGAACGCGCTTTTGCCTCAATATAGTCCTGTATCAACCCTATTCTCACCATAAATCTCGACTCTCAATTCCCAGTAGAAGCGGAGATATGAACATTTAAATTCAAATTTCAATTAAAATTAACTTAAAATTAAAAAATGTAACCTTCGATATCTCCTAAACGGCTCAAGATACAGGAACGCGCTTTTGCCTCAATATAGTCCTGTATCAACCCTATTCCCACCATAAATTTCGATTCTCAATTCCCAGTAGGAGCGGAGATATGAACATTTAAATTCAAATTTCAATTAAAATTAACTTAAAATTTAAAAATGTAACCTTCGGTATCTCCTAAACGGCTCAAGATACAGGAACGCGCTTTTTGCCTCAATATAGTCCTGTATCAACCCTATTCCCACCATAAATTTCGACTCTCAATTCCCAGTAGAAGCGGAGATATGAACATTTAAATTCAAATTTCAATTAAAATTAACTTATAATTTAAAAATGTAACCTTCGTTATCTCCTAAACGGCTCAAGATACAGGAACGCGCTTTTGCCTCAATATAGTCCTGTATCAACCCTATTCTCACCATAAATTTCGACTCTCAATTCCCAGTAGAAGCGGAGATATGAACATTTAAATTCAAATTTCAATTAAAATTAACTTAAAATTTAAAAATGTAACTTTCGGTATCTCCTAAATGGCTCAAGATACAGGAACGCGCTTTTGCCTCAGTATAGTCCTGTATCAACCCTATTCCCACCATAAATTTCGACTCTCAATTCCCAGTAGAAGCGGAGATATGAACATTTAAATTCAAATTCAATTAAAATTAACTTAAAATTAAAAAATGTAAACTTCGGTATCTCCTAAACGGCTCAAGATACAGGAACGCGCTTTTGCCTCAATATAGTCCTGTATCAACACTATCCCCACCATAAATTTCGAGTCTCAATTCCCAGTAGAAGCGGAGATATGAACATTTAAATTCAAATTTCAATTAAAATTAACTTAAAATTTAAAAATGTAAACTTCGGTATCTCCTAAACGGTTCAAGATACAGGAACGCGCTTTTGCCTCAATAGAGTCCTCTTTCAACCCTATTCTCACCATAAATCTCGACCCTCAATTCCCAGTAGAAGCGGAGATATGAACATTTAAATTCAAATTTCAATTAAAATTATCTTAAAATTTAAAAAATGTAACCTTCGGTATCTCCTAAACGGCTCAAGATACAGGAACGCTCTTTTGCCTCAATATAGTCCTGTATCAACACTATCCCCACCATAAATTTGGACTCTCAATTCCCAGTAGAAGCGGAGATATGAACATTTAAATTCAAATTTCAATTAAAATTAACTTAAAATTAAAAATTGTAACCTTCGGTTTCTCCTAAACGGCTCAAGATACAGGAACGCGCTTTTGCCTCAATATAGTCCTGTAACAACCCTATTCCCACCATAAATTTCGGCTCTCAATTCCCAGTAGAAGCGGAGATATGAACATTTAAATTCAAATTTCAATTAAAATTAACTTAAAATTTAAAAATGTAACCTTCGGTATCTCCTAAACGGCTCAAGTTACAGGAACGCGCTTTTGCCTCAATATAGTCCTGTATCAACCCTATTCCCACCATAAATTTCGATTCACAATTCCCAGTAGAAGCGGAGATATGAACACTTACATTCAAATTTCAATTAAAATTAACGTAAAATTTAAAAATGTAACCTTCGGTATCTCCTAAACGGTTCAAGATACAGGAACGCTCTTTGGCCTCAATATAGTCCTGTATCAACCCTATCCCCACCATAAATTTCGACTCTCAATTCCCAGTAGAAGCGGAGATATGAACATTTAAATTCAAATTTCAATTAAAATTAAATTAAAATTAAAAAATGTAACCTTCGGTATCTCCTAAACGGCTCAAGATACAGGAACGCGCTTTTGCCTCAATATAGTCCTGTATCAACACTATCCCCACCATAAATTTGGACTCTCAATTCCCAGTAGAAGCGGAGATATGAACATTTAAATTCAAATTTCAATTAAAATTATCTTAAAATTTAAAAATGTAACCTTGGGTATCTCCTAAACGGCTCAAGATACAGGAACGCTCTTTTGCCTCAATATAGTCCTGTATCAACACTATCCCCACCATAAATTTGGACTCTCAATTCCCAGTAGAAGTGGAGATATGAACATTTAAATTCAAATTTCAATTAAAATTAACTTAAAATTTAAAAATGTAACCTTCGGTATCTCCTAAACGGCTCAAGATACAGGAACGCGCTTTTGCCTCAATATAGTCCTGTAACAACACTATCCCCACCATAAATTTCGACTCTCAATTCCCAGTAGAAGCGGAGATATGAACATTTAAATTCAAATTTCAATTAAAATTAACTTAAAATTAAAAAATGTAACCTTCGGTATCTCCAAAACGGCTCAAGATACAGGAACGCGCTTTTGTCTCAATATAGTCCTGTATCAACCCTATTCTCACCATAAATCTCAACTCTCAATTCCCAGTAGAAGCGGAGATATGAACATTTAAATTCAAATTTCAATTAAAATTAACTTAAAATTAAAAAATGTAACCTTCGGTATCTCCTAAACGGCTCAAGATACAGGAACGCGCTTTTGCCTCAATATAGTCCTGTATCAACCCTATTCTCACCATAAATCTCGACTCTCAATTCCCTTCTCTCCTTTTCCTTTCTTCCTTATCGGTATTATTGTTCCTTTCTTTCAATCCTCCGGCCACCCCTCTCCTTCCCATACCCTTCTACATACCTCCCATGCCCATCTCTCTACTTCCTCCCCTCCATATTTCCACACCTCGTTTGGTATTTGTCCTTTCCCATCGCCTTTCTTTCCTTCAACTTCTTTATTACCTTTTTTATCTCTTCTCTCTCTATTTCCTCTTCCCCCTCATTTCCCCCCAACCTTGCTTCTCCTCTCACTATTCTTACCTCTACTCCTACTAGCAGTCTCATGAAGTGCTCCTTCCATTCTCTCATTTCTATCACTTCATTTACTCTCTTCCCTCTCCCCCTCTCCCTTCTCACTATCTCCCAAATTTTCCCCTCTGTTTTTGCCTTCTTCGCTTCTTTTTCCCATCTTTCTCTCTCTTCCTCCTTTTTCTCACATAACTTTTTATATTCCCTTTTCTTTTCCCTCTACTCCTCACCTCCCCTTCCCTCTCCTCCTCTTCACTTCCTTAGTTCTCTTCTCATCTCTCCCTTCCTCTCCTTACATTCTCTATCCCACCACCTCTTCCTGTTCCCTTTTCCTACTTCTTTTCTCTTCTCTCCCTTTTTTATCACCTTCCTCATCCTTTCTTCCATCATCCTTATTTCCTCCCCGACTCTTTCTCGTCCCCTTTGTATCCTTCCCATTTCCCTTTTAAATTTTTCTATTCCTTCCCTATCCTATCTCCGCCTACCGTGTCTTTCCCTCCTTCTTCCTTCCTTCTTTCTCCTTTCCCATTCTCCCTTTATCCATATCCCAATTGGTTGATGGTCCGAATCCACCTCCTCCTCTATTCCTATCTTCTCTATCTCCTCTATTACCTCTTCATATCCCAGAGCATAGTCAATTATTGACTCTCCCCTCCCTCCTGTCTATGTGTACTCTCCTCCTTCACCCCCTCTCACTCCTCCGTTCAAAATGACCCATCCCCTTTCTCTATAATGTGTACCAGTCTCCTTCCCTCCTTATTTATCTTTTTGTCTTTCGACCATCTCTTCTTTCCTCCTCCTCTCCAATCCTCCCTCTCTCTCCATCCCCCTTCCTCTCCAGTCCTTGCATTAAAGTCTCCCCCTATTATTGTTCTACTTTCCTCTCCCCTTTCTTCCATCCATTTCTTTATCCGCTCCATTTTACTTTCCATGTCCCCCCTCACATTTAGCCTAATAATTCTCCATTTTTTCCTCCCCCTTTTTATCACCCCTTTCATCCTCCCTTCCTGTTCTTCCTCTTCCTCCTCTATTATTTCTATTTCTCTCTTTATTCCCATTAACATCCCTCCACACGCTCTTCCCTTTTCATTCTTTCTTTTCGCTGTTTGTATCTTCCATCTGAATTCCTTCGGTAGTCGTCCTCTCAGTTTTTCCCATCCTTTCTCGTCCACCCACGTTTCCATCATTATGACCACATCCCATTCCTTTATTCTCTCCCAAAACTCCTTATCCTTATTCCATAGTCCTGCCACATTCCAGAACATCAACTCCCATGTTCTCCTCTCCTCCTTCCTCCCTCTATCCCCCTTTACCTTTCCCTTCCTCCTTCTTCCCCTTTTTCCATTCCCCGTTCTCTGTTCTTGTTTCTCCTTTACTGTCTTTTAATTTTTCCTCCTCTTCATCCCATCTCCACCATTTCCCTTCTATTTGTATCCTTCCATATTTTACCCATACATTTTTTCCTTTCCCCCTCTCTTCCCTTGCTATCTCTTCCAGATTCCATCTCATTTTCCTCTCTTTCCATGTTAGGTCGTCCTCCACCTTTATTCTTTTATCTTTTTCCTTCTTCTCATTATCTCCCTTTTCCCTTCCATCCTTTCCACTCTTATTATCACTCTCTTTACTTCTCTCTCCTTCCTCTTTCTCATCTTTCTTAACTCCTTCATCTCCGCCTCTATTCCTAATTCTCTTATCGTTTCTCTCAATCTATCCCCCATTTCTCCTTTTCCTCCCTTTATATCCCTAACTATTATTGGCTCTGGGAAAAAGTTCGTGGCGTTTTTCCCGATAGATGGCGTCAATTACAAATAACTCAGGAAACACGGATCACAGCGACACCACTAAACGCTCGTTGGAAAGGTGACATTTCGAGCTCTACTTTGAGTGTATAAACATCGAAATTGGTGCAGTGGTTGGAAAGTTGTTTGTGTTTGAAAATGGAGAAAAGTAATGAAAAATTGCGCTATATTTTGCAATATTATTACGACAAAGGGAAGAATGCTGCGCAGGCTTGTGAAAAAATTTGTGCCGTGTACAGTGAAGGTACTTTATCAACATCTGCTGTGCGGAAATGGTTCGCTCGCTTTCGTTCTGGTAATTTTGATGTGAAAGATGAGTCACTCTCTGGTCGTCCAATCACTGAGAAAGCTGATGAAAAAGTCCAGCAAGATAAGCATATCAGCAGTGTCGATATTGGTATGGAGCTAGGCATTGACCACAAAACTACTTTGAACTATTTACACAAAGCTGGCTACAAAAAGAAGCTCGATGTATGGGTTTCTCATGAGTTGAGCGCGAAAAACATGATAGACCGAATTAACATCTGCGGTGCGCTGCTGAAACGCAATGAAATGGAGCCATTTCTGAAACGTGTCATAACTGGTGATGAAAAATGGATCACGTACGACAATCGGAAGCGTAAAAGATCGTGGATAAGGGATGGTGAGCCGTCACAAGCGTTCGCGGAGCCAGGATTGACGCCGAAAAAAGGTGATGCTGTGTGTGTGGTGACACTGGAAAGGAATCATCCACCATGAGCTACTTCCAGTTGGTCACATGATTGATTCTCAACTCTACTGTGGACAACTAGAGAGATTACGCCAGGCAATTGAAAGAAAACGGTCCGAATTGAATAATAGGAATGGTGTTGTCTTCCATCATGACAACGCCCGACCACACACTTCTTTGATAACCCATCAAAAATTGTGAGAGCTTGGTTGGGAAGTTTTAATGCATCCACCGTATAGTCCAGACATAGCACCCTCTGACTATCACTTGTTTCGATCTCTGCAGAACTCTCTCAATGGAATTAAGCTGGTTTCAAAAGATGTCTGTGAAAACCACTTGATTCAGTTTTTCAACCAGAAACCACAGAAGTTCTTCACCGATGGCATCATGGCTCTACCCGAAAAATGGCGAAACATTGTCGATAATAATGGAGCATATTTGGTTTAAATAAATTCATTTTCACACTATAAGAAAACCAGTTGAATTTTACTAAAAAAACGCCACGAACTTTTTCCCATACCCAATATAATTGAAAAGTGGTCAACAATCTTTCGCGGTGGTTCGATACGTACAGCTGAACCAGGATCAGGCACTGACAGTAAGAAACAAGTAAAATAATAGAACATTACGCTAGTATTTGCTAACTACCATTGCAACACTCACAACTGTTACTAATTCCTCTGGTTCATAGCAAGTCCTCCTCTTCCTTCTCCTTCTCCTCTCTTTCATTAGCGACAAGCATCTTGATATTGTACGGATGAATGGAATGTAATCAGAAATATTATTCACTTTTCAACAAGATGCTATTGTTACGTCCTGGAGGAGGAACGTAACTTGACGCTTGCTTTCGCAAGCTTCGACGTACTCGCAAGTCTGCGGTGCAGATCAAGGATCGGAATGACCCCTTCATCTGGCGCGGACGTACGTCGGTGGTCCTTTATTTGGGTCAAGGGACTGAATCCTTTTACCTCGGACAGGACCGTGAGCGACGATTGAGGGAAGGGAGAATTTTTTGGTTGAGAATAATTATTTGGAAAACGTGATTGGCTTATAATTACAAACAACTTGTTTTATTAGTGATTAGACGGATGTTCACAATGAAATAAAATTTATAAGCTTTTATAATGTGTACATATACGTATATGTATAAACAATCGTGGTCTGAGTCTGTATAAATTCCGTGTTCGTTATGTCCGACTGTGATCGAAAAGGTTGAGCCACTGACACCGAATTTCACAATTAAGGCGGAATGCCAAGGGGGATAGGGAAAAAAAAGAAAAAGGAAGGAAAAGAAAAGAGAGAAAAGAAAAGTTAAGAAAAAAAAAGGAAGGTTTAACTCTGGCAAAAGAAAATATAAATAACTTATTGCTCGTCCTATGATCTTAGTCGACAATGAAAAGTGTAATTGCTGCGTGTCTGTGAGGATGGACCCAAGTTTTGCGCCAAGAACAGGAAGCTGGGTTCGCTGGGCTGCTCACGATGGTCCAAAAATGCAGGTCGTTGCACGAAATAATTAACAAATAGCGAAACTCTGATCTGTCTAGGCCACTAGTAGGCTTGGTTATTAAGAGACCCTTAAGGGGTGCTGAAGAGAAGACTCTGTCCTGGCTGCTGGTCGGTCGAGAGAAGTAGAAGTGGCATAGCCTTTTCATTTTATTAAAAACGTCACCTTGGTCGAAAGGGTGGGGTTTTGGAAGTTGCGTCAGGCTCCAAAGTTTATGTACAAATATGGATATAGGATTTTGTTGCAAACCTTTTCGGAAGTGGGGTTTTAGGGAGGCCTGAGATAAATATGGTAAAAAAGTCGGGTATCTATGGCAGTAAAAGACTTCAAGGTTCCGCTAGGGTAGTCAGAGATTGCGCGCAATAAAAATTTATGAATAACGTGGGAAACGCATGAGTTTACGAAGATCAAAGGTTAATATCATATAACAGCATTAAAAGATTGTCTGGTCGGTCCGTCTTCAAAGAAAATTGTTGCTCCGAACAGGAAGTTATTCAAGGTTATTTGGAAAGGAGATATATGGCTAAAATAACTCGGCAGATCTTTCTGACGGAAATAGTGAAATTCCAATAATCAAAGCAGAGAGAAAAAAAGAGAAATCTGTGTGTGTGACATCACTGTTCTCGAAGGGTCGCGGAACATGAACATTTGGTCGTATAATATAAAATCCAATCCGCCCTATTTGATAACGAATTTAAGTTACGCGGAGTACGCAGGACGTAACACTATTGCAACGACAGATGCAACGAAAATATCGGCTATCGGAGCGAAGACTGCGAAGAAAATGCGGCCAAAAATTACGAAACATACGAGGGTGGTCCGATAAGTACTTAGCCTACAAAAGAAAAACGAAAATTTTGGAAAAGTGGCGATTTATTTCTCAACATAGTCTCCTTTTAGCTCGATACACTTGACCCAGCGATGCTCCAACTTCTTTAACCCGTCTGAAAAATACGTTTTCTCGAGGTCTGCAAAGTAGGCCTCCGTGGCGGCGATGACTTCCTCATTCGACTCAAATTTCTGCCCGGCGAGTGACTTTTTCAAGTTTGGAAACAAAAAGAAGTCGCACGGGGCCAAATCTGGAGAATACGGTGGATGGGGCAGCAGTTCGTAGCCCAATTCGACCAATTTGACCGTGGCGAGAGCGGAGGTGTGAGCCGGTGCGTTGTCATGGTGGAAGAGCACTTTTTTCTTCGCCAAATGGGGCCGTTTTTTCTGCAATTCGGCATCGAATCAGCCCAATAATTCGGCATAGTACAGCCCTGTGACCGTTTTGCCCTTCTCCAGGTAGTCGATGTAGATCACATCTTGTGAATCCCAGAAAACGGTGGCCATCACCTTCCCGGCCGACAGGACAGTCTTCGCCTTCTTCGGAGCACGTTCGCCGGGTGAAGTCCACTGTTTCAACTGTTCCTTGGTCTCTAGTGTGTACCAGTGGATCCATGTTTCGTCGACGGTCACGAAACGACGCAGAAACTCCTTCGGATTGCGCTTAAACAGCGTCAAACACTGCTCTGAAGTGGTCTCACGGTTGCGCTTGTTGTCCGGAGTGAGCAAACGCGGCACCCATCGCGCCGACAGCTTTCTCATGCCCAAAATTTCATGCAGGATATGACCCACGCGGTCTTTTGAGATGCCTACTGTCTCAGCTATCTCGCGCACCTTCAATCGGCGGTCTGCCAATACGAGATCGTGGATTTTTGTCATGTTATCCTCCGTGGTAGCCGTTTTCGGGGCACCTGGACGTGGCTCATCAAAAACCGACGTGCGACCACGTTGAAACTCGTTAAACCAATTTTTGACGGTCGCCATTGAAGGAGAAGAGTTTCTCTGATCCTGCTGTCGTTTCCTTATTGCTGCAATCTGAAGAACGTCGTATGAATCATCTGAGGTAGCGGCGTTGAGCACGAGTCCTCCTCGCGAATGTGCAGCCATTTCTTTTTCTTTCACTTTCACACACAGTCTACGTTTCTATCGTTATTGATCCGGACGAGCCCAATGTTGTGCCGGCGTGAAAGAAATAACTCGAGATATAAACGGGCAAGGCAGAGTCACCGTACACAGCATCCAAGCGCTCTTTGATTTCGCTGCGCGATTTCCCTTCCAAAAACAAGAATCGAATCACCGACCGATATTGCTCTTTTTCCATTTTTCTAAAATCCGCGGACACGCCCGCTTCCACACGCGGTCAAAACAAAACTACGAGTTCGATTCGGCTGAAATTTCGACAGTAGCCGTCTACGAGAATGTACTACACGATAGTAAATCTCTTTTGCGATAATGGCGCCATCGGGCGGTGAGGCTAAGTACTTATCGGACCGCCCTCGTAGAGACGTGTGCCTCTTATGCAACAGAATGTGCTATTTTTTTTGCTACCAATAGCGCTAGCATGGAAGAATTACACGGGAGTGACAGACGCGACAAAATTGTCGGAGATGTAGCGATGATTGCGAAGAAAATAGTAAAAAGAATTGTGAAACATAAATAAGCATGTGACAAGGTTTGATTATTCTCTTATCGCAATCATTACTAAATATGCGATATTTTTATTGCATCTGACACTGGAACGCACCGAACGGCAATAGAAATTACGAATGGAAAATATCACGGCTCTGTCAGGAACAATTCGCCAACCTGGCGTATCGCTGGACCAAACGGTGATATATTGGTTAGGGTTAAGGTTAGGGCTAGGTTTGGTATGGTATGGTATGGTTAGGTTATGTTAGGTTTGGTATGGTTTGGTTCTCCCCCGCGATCGCGTCATCCCTAAACCTATCCCTCGGGCGGCGGAGCATTGCTGGCCGCCGTGGGGGAGGGGTCCCGTCGGGACACGACGACGGTGACCTTACTCCTTCCACGGGGCCCCCCGCGTGGCGGCGCTCCTGGCGGTGCCTTCGGTGTCGGAGACGAGGGACCCCCGAAACCGGCTCACCTCCTAGTAATGGGGATGCGGCGGGAGTAGGGGGCGGGAGTCCAGTGCCCGGGATGTCTCCTTTCCCCGGGTCCGAGACATAGACCGGTTCCCCGGGGGAACTCGGGGACACCACGGAGTTTTCCGTGGTGCGGGCATGCCCGGCCGGTCGAGCCGCCAGGAGTGGTGGGAAGAAAAAGAAAATGACTGACATTTTGAAAAAGAAGGGAAAAGGAGGAGGGAGAATAAGGGGAGCGTATGGCGAGCGGATCTTCTGAGAAGGTGGAGGTGGCGGAGTCGCTTGATGACTCGGTGGCCTGCACTGTTTTGTTGGAGGAGGATCCGACGGTCCCGGAGGATACACAGTATTCCCGGGAAAGCCATACTAAGTGGGAAGGGAAATTGCGGGAAATGGCGAAGGCCTGTAACCGGGTACTGGCGGGATGCAAGAAGACAAGGGAAGATGAGGATGTAAAGCTGTTTAATCAGCTTTTCTATGACGCCGCGGTGCACACCCGGCAACTTGTCGAGGAGATTAATAAAATCTACGGGGAAAGGGCTCTCCTGAGAAGACAACTCAGACAGAGTAAGGAGTGGAGCCGGGAGCAGGCCAAAAAATGGATGAGGATGCCCTCGCGTTGGGGAAACTCCGCAAGGGTAAGGGGATTGGGCAGGCCACGTTGAAAGCTGTGAGGGTGGAATTAAGACTGGCACACATCCGATTGGATGAGTGCCAAAAGGAGAGGATAAAGCTTTCTGTGAGGACGTCGTCCTCACAGACAGCTGAAAGGAAGAAGTCTCTCTCATCCTCAGCGACTCAGACGGAGTGGGGAGTCTCTGAAAGGAGTGCATGGATGAGAGAGACAAGTCAGGAGGTGGAAATGCAGACGGAGAGGTCTCCCTCTCCGACCTTGGGGAGGGGGAAAGGAAAGGTGATAGCCGTGGCAGCTCGGGAAACCGGGGAATGGGCCACGGTAGATCACAGGAAGAAAAAGAGGAAGAAGGAAGGAGAGATTGAGGCAGGCGCTGATCGGGCCCCGTTGACCCGACGCCTGCCTCAGTCGAAGGGAGGGAAGCGTGGAGGGGATGAAAGGGGGTCGGCCGAGGCCTCCTCCGATCAACCCGCCGACGCTATAGGGGGTAAGAAGAAGAGAAGGAGACTCGGGTGGGAAGAGGGAAGGTCGGGCGAGGCCCCCTCTTCCAATCAACCCACCCGACTTATGGAGGGAAGGAGGGATGGAAAGGGGGGAGAGGGTCGGGGGGTTCGAGGTCCCTTGGCCCCCTCTGACCCCTCCTCATCCTCAGGAAAAGGGAGGTGGCCGAGGCTGCCGAGGACGGCGGCGGTTACATTCCGCCTTGCACAGGGAGCCTCCTATGCGTAGGCCCTCCGGAAGGCGACGGAGAGAATTCCCTTCGGGGAGATGAATATCGGGAGGGTAGACGTGGGAAGGAGTGCCGATGGGGCGATGATCGTCCGCCTCCCGAATCCGGACCCCGAGGAGAAAAAGGCCGAATGGTTGGCCGGGAAGTTGAGGGAGGTGATCCCGGAGGCAGTGGTCAACAGGCCGATTCAGAAAGGGGAGCTCCGCCTCGTTAGGTTTAACGAGGCGGCCTCCCCGGAGGAAGTGAAAAGGGCATTGGGGGAGTGCGCAGAATGCCCTATCGAGGCGATCAACCTTGGTCCCTTGCGCTGGGGCGCGAGGGGCTGGGGGGTCGCCTGAGCGAGACTCCCCTTGGTTGCAGCGGTGAGGGCCGCCAAAAGGGGGAGTGTGGCACTGGAGTGGTCGGTTGTCAGCATATTTCTGCTGGCGGCTCGGCCACCCCAGTGCTATAGATGTTGGAGCCCTGGCCACACCAAAGCAATGTGTACCACTTCGAAAGATCGAAGCGGACTATGCTATAGGTGTGGCCAGGGCGGACACACGGCGCAGGTGTGTGAATCGGCACCACGCTGCGCCGTGTGTCAGGAAGCTGGACGGGAGGCTGGCCACCGGATGATGAGTTCGGCATGTTGGCTGGCCTCCTCCTCCAAGGGGGGCGGTGTGCGCACGGGGCGCCGCCGCGGCCGTCCCCCCAACGTGGGACCCGTGGGGAGCGGGCGTGTTTCCACACCCGCCACTTAGGGGGGGTATTTTGATGCCGAAAGGCATTAGTGTCGGGCGTGGAGACAGGCCTGCTAATGAAGATACCGCCGAGATTGGTGTCGGCGGGGCTGGAAACACCCTGGGCGGTCGCCGGTATACCCGATCGGCGGAGGGGAGGGTGTTGTACGCCGTCTCTGGTGGAGATGGCGCCTCCCTTCCCTGCCGCGGTGAGGGGATCGGCAAGGCTGCGCGACCGGGTTAATAGGACCCTTCGCTCTGGTCCTTGGATCGGAGTAAAGCATCCACCAACCGTACTCCCTCAGCAGAGGGAAACGTGCGGTGGGTGAATAGGGGCAGGTTTGGATGTGAGTCCGGCCTGTCCCTGTCTCCATTTCGAACACTGGAGGTGGAGACGGGAGAGGGAGGTGGTACCCCCCCTCTCCCGCCGGCCTGCAGCTTTTGCCGGCTAGGGTTGGGCGGCCCTCTATTATAGAAGGGGACGACGTCCGACCTAGGTGCCCACACGCGCTCCGATAGGGCCCGAACTCCGGCACGGGACTTGGGTTAAAGAGTCGTAACAACATCAATGACTCCCCCGTTGCGTGTCGGGGGGAGGGGGGCGGAGCAGTTGGTCGAGAAGGAGCAGCGTCCTTAGTGGCCGTAACGCTTATCTCCCCTCTCCGGAGATGGATCTCCAGATGGAGAAGAAGAGGGAGGAGGAAAACAAGAGGTTGGAGGAGGATATTCGGATACTCCTCGACACGGGCATACTTAGATCCCTCGAAGATAAGCGCCCGGTCGAGGAGGTCACAGGGATAATGCCACCATCAACCTACTGAGGGAGGCTGGAGTGGCCGAACTGGCCTCGGAAGTGGGCCGAGCGCTGGGTGCGGTTCGGCTAGTCTCACGGAGGTCCCGAACTTTGAAAGGGACCTTCGTGGGACTACTGAACCGCGCAGTGGTCACTTCCGAGGCCGTCATGGCCACACTGTTGGCAAGGACGGCGGAGCGTGACAATAGGGAGGAAGCCTCGGAAACGAGGAAAGAGGCGGAGGAGCTCCGGGTGGAGCTCCGGAAACTAAGGGTGGAGAACAGGAGGCTGGGAGAGGAACTGGAGGCTATAAAGGCCTCCACCTCCTCGGCCCCTGTTCTCCCTCCCTCCTTGTTACCTAGGGGGAGGAAACTCTCCTACGCGGAAGCAGCGGGGGGATCGACGACGACAACCACGTCGACGGAAGACGAAGAAGAGAAGGGCAGAAGGGAAGACAGAAGGAGGAAGAAAAATAAGAGGAGGAGGTTAACTGACCCGCCCTCCCTCCCTCCTCCTTCGAGAGGAAAGGAAGTGGAGGTGGGGATGTTTGTCGAAATCCCGTCGTATGACGATAATCCGCCGGAGCACCCACCCCCTCCAACGTGGAGGACGGAGAAGGCAAAGGCAGAGTTGGACGCCGCCTTGGCTGTCTCGGCTCATACCTGCGGCCATGGAGAGGAGCTCCACCGTATGAGGGCGGAGCTCGACTCCCTAATGGCTGCGGGCAGAACGGGCCGGGCGGCTATGGCGGCGGGAAAGGAAGGAGGTCCCGGACCAACAGACCCAGGCTCCGAGGAAGCCAGAACAGGAGCCGATGGGAAAGAAGAAGAGGACAAAGAGTGAGAAGAGGAAGAGACAGAAAAAGAGACGGAAGGAAAGGACCAGAAAGATGAAGGAAGAGGAAGAGGGCACGAGAGGGAGGAAACGGGACGCCGGCCAAGGAGCTGCTGAAGGCGATACGGCGGCCACCTGGACAACAACAACAGGCGCCAGCGGGTAAGGCCGAGGAAGTGGCATGGTCTCAGGTGGTGGGAAGGAAGGCGAGAAAGGGGGGAATGGGGGAGGAGGAAAAGAGGAAGGGGAAGCCCTATCCTCCACTTCTCCCCCTCCAAAACGGAAAGGACCCGGGAGGGGGACAGCAACGGCGGCACAGGGCAAGCCGAGACCGCCACGCTCGGCGGCTGTCACCATCACGTGCCCCGACGGGAAGTACGAGGACTTCATGATTGAGGCCAGGCGCCGGTTCAGGCCGGCGGACCTGAGGATAAATGCGTCCCTGAGGGTCCGCCGTGCCCTGAATGGAGCTATGCTCATCGAGGTGCCTGGCCTCAATATCATAGCGTCCGCCGACCGGCTTGCGGAGGAGCTCTGCAAGCTGGCGGCGGACAAAGGCCCCGGTTATCGCGTCCAGCGACCGACAAAGTTCGCAGCGTTGCGAATAGCCGGGCTGGACGCGATGACTGGGGCCGAGGAGATGACGACCGCCGTAGCCCTCGCAGGGGGATGCTCGACGAAGGATATTTCCTCCGATGAGATGAGCATCTCCCAGCGAGGAATAGGTGCAATGGTGGTGCGGTGTCCGCTGGCGGTGGCCGCCAAGGTCGCCGCCGCGGAGCGGGTCCCGGTAGGATGGACCCGCGCTGGGGTAACGGCGCTGCCCGCTCGCGCAACGTTGTTTCCGTTGTTTGGAACGGGGACACGTGCGCGAGCGGTGCACGACCGCAGCGGTATTTGCTACCGCTGATGTAACCCCGGCCACCGCGCCAAGGGGTGCACGGAGGCGATGCGCTGCCCAGTGTGCGCCGAGGTGGGCAGACCCTCTGGTCACAAGATCGGAGGGCCTGCCTGCAAGCCCCTCCCGGAGGGAGAAAGAAGGGGAAGAAAAAGGAAGGGGAAAAGGAGAAAGTGAAGGGAGCCACTGGCGGGGGGGAAGCCCGAACCCCCACCGCCGGAGGTGGACCGGACCCGACCAAGCTAGGGAAGGGGAGCCGACCGGCCCGCCCCTCCGCCGATGGCAGAAGGAGCCGGAGCGAGTCCGGCCCATTCCATGGGGACAGTCCTGGAGGAGAAAGAGGACGCCGTCGTCGCGGATTTAATTAACCTGGACTGGGAGCCGGAACCGGAAAGACCACTACCTTGCAGGAAGAGGAGAGGGGAGGAGGAGGAAGATACGGCCGAGGACAAGCAGGAAGCAGAAGCCCAGGCGGTCAAGGTGAGGAGGGTGGAGCCCTCGGGCCCACCCCCAACGGAAATAGGAAAAGGGGAGTCGGTGGGAGCGCTGCCCCCGACTCCCCTAGAAGTTAGCTCCCCCTCATACCCCCCAGAGGAGGAGACCACGCAAGTAGGGACCCTCATATATCAGCGGAGACACCCGTTATGGAGGCCACCACGGCCGAAACCCCCTCTGGAGAGACCAAGACGGCAACGCCGTCGGTCTCCCAAGAGGAGGGGGTTGAAGTAGGCAGCCCGGAGGAGGCGTGAAAGGCCCAGCCTTCACGCTACTCCGGGCCCTACAGGCCAACCTCGGCCGCGGCGCCCGGGCTCAGGATCTCTGTTTACAGAGAATGACTGAGCCGGGCGCCGGGCTGGGGGTGGTCGCCGAGCCGAACCGGGTGCCGGTACCCAGTGCGAACTGGTTCGGCAGCCGGGACGACTCGGCGGCCATAGTGGCGAACCCTGCGGCGGGGTCACCTCCCTGTACCTTCAGGGAGAACGGGTCCTCGTACGTGGCGTTCGATTGGGGGCCCATCACTGTGATGGGGGTGTATCTCCCCCACCGCAGGAATAAGGCCGGTCTCGGGAAGCTCGCCCCAGTAAAGAAGGTCCTCGACAGGATCGGGGAATTGGTGTGTAGGTGCCATCCCCGACCTGTCGTGATTGCCAGGGACTTCAACGCCCACTCGAAAGGATGGGGTTGCAGTCCCCGGCAAAGGGACCCTCGGGGCGAGTCCGTGATCGGCTGGGCAGCGGGGCTGGGCCTCATGTTAATGAACAGAGGCTCAACCAGCACCTGTGTGCGGCCGGGGGGGAGTCGGTCATAGATTTGACCTGGGCCACCTCCTCGGCCGCGGGGATGTGCCAGCAATGGAGGGTAGAGGCGGAGGGCGAATCGCTGTCTGATCACAGACATATAACGTGGGCCCTCCGCCTCCCCAAACCCGCACAGGTGCTGGCCCGCTGCCCTGGGGAGGCGAACATTCTCCTTCCCAAAAGATGGGCCCTTAACCGACTCGATTCGGACAGGTTTCGGGCGGCAGTCCTTGCGGCCACCTGGCACCTAGATGCGGGGCCAGGTGAGTGGGACCCCAGCCTCGCGGACGAGGCTGGGGAAATAGTGGGCATCGTGGCGTCGGCATGTGACGTCGCGATGCCCCAATCCCACCCCTGCCGGCGCCGGGCCATGTACTGGTGGACGGAGGAGCTGGAGACACTCCGGGACTCCTCCGTCCGAGCCAGACGGTTGTATTACCGGGCCCGGCGACGAGGCAGGGATGCCGCGAGGACAAGAGAGGGCTACCTGCAAGCCAGGAAAGCCCTCAAGGTCGCCATCGTCGAGGCCAAGCGAGCGGCCTGGGAGCAGATGGTGAGCTCCCTGGACGACGATCCGTGGGGGCGCCCATACAAAAGGGTCATGGGAAAGATCCGTCCATGGGCGCCCCCACCAACGGAGATGTTGGACCGCCAGACCCTCGAGGAGTTCCTGGACGCCCTCTTTCCGAGGGCAGAAGGGGGCCCCCCCATGAACCCGACCCCCCGCGGGGGGAGGGTGATTGGGATGAGCGTCTGGCGGTGAGTCCAGAGGAGCTCACCGCGGCCAGGAAAACGCTCGGAGCCAAGGTGAAAGCCCCTGGCCCCGACGGAATTTCTGGCCGAGCCTGGGCCCTCGCCCTCGGCGAGGGAAACCTGCCCGAAGCCACGCGCAGGGTATTCAGCGGGTGCCTCAAGGAGGGGGTATTCCCCCCAGAGTGGAGGAGGGCCAAATTGATCCTCCTCCCCAAGGAGGACAAAGCATCCGGGAGTGTGTCGGCCTACAGGCCAATATGCTTGCTGGACGAGGCGAGCAAGATGCTGGAGCGCATCGTTGCAGACCGCCTCGTCCAGCATCTGGCCTCGGAGGAGCCGAATCTCCATGACCGCCAATACGGTTTCAGGCCCGGAAGATCGATGTTGGATGCTATCCAATGCTTCCGGGACCTGGCCCAGGCGGTCGTGGAGGAAGAGGGCGGGGTGCTGTTGGCGGTTTCGTTGGACATAACGAATGCCTTCAACACCCTGCCTTGGCCGGAGATTGGGCGGGCCCTCAAACACCACGGTGGAGGACGGGGTCCAGGGCCGGCGCGCTATGGAGCGCGGTGTTCCGCAGGGGTCGATTCTCGGCCCCCTGCTATGGAACATCGCGTTCGACCGGGTGCTGCGCACTCTGCTTCCCCTCGGTTGCCACGTCGTCTGCTACGCAGACGACACGTTAGTGGTAGCCGGGGGGGAGAGCTGGGAGGAAGCCCGCCTCCGCGCGGAGACGGCACTGGTGTCGGTGGTGAGTACCATCAGAGACCTGGGTCTCAAGGTGGCGCCCCAAAAGACCCAGGCCGCGTTCTTTCACGGCCGGGGTCGGAGGGTGCCGCCGGGGACCCGGGTTCTCGTAGATGGAGTCCACGTCCGCGTCGGGCCGACGATGAGATATCTCGGCCTGACGCTGGACAGCTGGTGGAGCTTCGGACACCACTTTGGGGAACTGGCCTCCAGGGTGCGCAAGGCAGGTCTGGCGGTGGCCAGCCTGACGCGCACCCAAGGGGGCCCACTGCCCCGCGGCGGAGGACACGGCGCACCACACCCTGGTCGCGTGCTCAGCATGGGCCGGGGAGCGCCGTGTCCTCCGCGGGGTGGTAAGGTGCCGAGAGGAGGAACTCTCGCTCCCGCACATGGTGAAAGCCATGTGCGGGAGCGAGAAGGCGTGGTCAGCGGCGGTCTCCTTCTTCGAGACAGTGATGTCCCAGAAGGAGACCGCCGAATTGGGGCGAAGGCCGTACCGGGGCTGCGGGGAGCAGCTCCCGGACGGCCATCGCCTCCGGGGGGACGAGGGACTCGACAGCGGGCCCGGGGCAGCGCCGGCCGAGGAAGGCTCACAGGCCCGCGAGGGTCAGGAGCTTCCTCGGCCGCCCCGAGCCCGCCAACGGTCGCAAGGGGGGAGTAGGGCGGCGAGACGCCTTCCCTGCCTTCCCCCCGAGCGACCGGACAAGTAGGGACAGAGGGGAGCGGTGCCCCGGTTGGGGCCGGGCCCGCTCCCCTACAAGTCCCTCCCCTCCCTGATTATCGGGGAGGGTAAGGAGGGGGGTGGATCTCTCCCTCCTTGCTAGGAGATACCAGAAGGCCAACCGGCGGGGGGTAACCCCCGTCGGGGACCGCGCCCTGGATTTCCTCTGTGGAACAGGGCGCGGTACATAGGTGGCGAGAGGCTCCCCGAAGGGAGCCCTGGGGCCGGGGGGTTGGGGAGAGAATACGGGAGCAGTTCCCCTGACTCCCTCCTCACGGTCCGGCAGGTAAACATCCCGCAGGGGTTTTAGTCGGTAAGAGTCCGACATAACCCCCTTCCCCCCAACGGGAGGGGGTATCCATGAGGATTTCCCCTGCATGACAAAAAAATGGTTCTCCTCCGTGGACGCTACCTTGCCGTGGTGGGGGAGCTTGCGAGTCCCAATGACGTGCAGGGTTGTACCGGCAGGGGTTTCGACCCCTGACAGGTTCCACCATGCCGGGTTGGCCTGTACGGAGGGACCAGACCAAGAGCGTCCATAATACTCCTGGATGGACAGCTGCCTTCACGTTTCAACCAGGGTCTGGAGGGTCTCATTCGTGAGGCCCAAAGGACCGTACAGCGCGGGCAGATCGGGCTCGTGAGCCGGATAAAGGCAACCGATCTAGGAGAAGGAAAACCCTGATTGCAAACCCGTACTTGTCAGGACGTACAACGTTACACTATTGCGAGGGACCAGGGTGCTTCGGCACGCTGGTACGGCGGATCCAGACGAACCCCGGCAGACCCTAGCCTATCACATCGTAACCCTAGGTCATACCTCTGGGGCCGGGGGTCTTGCCTTTATTGGCCGGACCGCGAGGGGGTCCTCTATAAAATACCACGTAATCCTACGGTTGAGGAATAGGTTAGGGTTTTAAGGGCGGCCACCCAACGATGGACGCGCAAGTCCCTGGGGTCCGGGGATAAAAACCCGATACAAGGGGCTAACGGACAGGGTCCCTCTGGCACCACGGTGCCGAAGAGAACCCCCCCACTTCCAACAAGGGGATGGGCAAGGGGAAAGGGAAGGATGGAACTGCGGTACCTGGGGGAACGTCGGAGGTCCGACGATCCGTCCTGATATTTTTCTCTCGCAGGGGTCGAGGTATCGAGTCCGGGACCTGGGGAAGGAGCAGGCGAGAAAAGGCGCCAAAGGTGGAGGGATTAAGAGGGGCAGAGAAGCCACGAACAGCAGCGGCAGCTCCTCCTCTGTTACGGAGGTGCCGGGAGTGGAGCCCGAGAGGAAGGGACCGGGAAGGTCAACGACAACAGGAGAGGGGATCAGCATCCGGCAGAGGAAAGAGAGGGAGGCTGAGAGGAAGAGAGAGGAGGAGAACGAGAGTTTGGAGGCAGAGTTCCGCGACCTTCTAGGGGCGGGAATATTACGTTGCCTTAGGGACAAGCGCCCAATGGAGGACGTGTTCAGGGACCCCACCTCCCTGGATCTACTCAGGGAGGCTGGGGTGCCTGAGTAGGTCTCGGAGGTGAGCCGTGCGTTGGGCGTGGTTCGACTAGTGTCACGGAGGTCCCGTACGCTTAGAGGGACCTTCGTGGCAGCGTTGAACTGCGCGGTGGCCACCTCCGAGGCCGTCCTGGGCACGCTTATGGCCAGAGTAGCGGAGTCGGATGGGAGAGGGGGAGAAAAATCCGAAGCGAGGAGAGAGGCTGAGGAGCTTAGGGAGGAGCTCAGGGGGTTAAGGGTGAAGAACAGGCGGCTCAAAGAGGAACTAGAGGCCGGCAGGGCCTCCGCCGTCTCCACTCTAGTCTCTTCCTCTTCCCCCCCCCCTTTCGCCCCCTTTGAGGGAGCGGAGAAGGAGGAAGAAAACCTACGCGGAGGCATCAGGGAGCTCTGTGCCCGCGTCCACGGAGGACGAGGAAGTGAAGACGGAGAAAAAGATGAAGAAGAGGATGAGGATGGATGTCCGACCCTTGCACTCAGTTTCCGAAGGAAGAGGAAGGATAGAGGAGAGGAGAAAGTCACGGGGATACCGTCGTTCGACGATAATCCTCCGGACCACTCCCCCCCCCCTCGACATGGAGACCGGAGGAGGCGGAAGAGGAGCTCGACGCCACCATGACCGCTACGGTCCCTGCCTCCGACTGCGGAACTCCACCGGCTGAAGGCCGTGGTGGACCGCCTAGCGGCCGCAGGTAGGGTGAGCCGGGCGACCGTGGGGGCGGGATCTTCGACGCTCACTCCGGTCCAGGAGCCGAGAGAAAGAAGAAGGAGCAAGGAGCAGGAGACTCAAGCTGGGAAGGCTCCGGTTCCGCGAAGACCAGTGGAGCTTGGCGCAAACAAGGAGGGAAAGAAGGGAAAGAAGAGAAGGAACAAGGAGAACAGGAGAAGAAGGAGGGAGAAAGCCAGGCTGGAGAGGGAGGAGAAGGAGAAGGAGGAGCTGGCGACGAGAGGAGAAAAGACGGGGCAGGACAAAGGATCCCAAGTTGGAGGGAGGACACCGGCAGAGGAGCCGAGGAGAAGAGGACACCTGGGAGCTGGGGAAGACAAGGAGATGTGATCCCAAGTCGTCGAAAGGAGGGGCAGAAAGAAGAGGCAGAACGAGGGAAGGAGCAGGGGGAAGGCAGCAGTAACCCCCCAGAAACAGATGGGATCTGGGAGGGGAAAGCAGGAGGCCGGATGGGGCAAGCTGAGGCCGCCACGATCGGCGGCCGTTATATGCCCCCAAGGCAGATACCATGAATACATGGTTGAGGCCAGGAGCCGCATCAGGCCGGCGGACCTGGATATAAATGGGTCCCTGAGGGTCCGCCAGGCCCTGAACGGAGCGATGCTCGTTGAGGTGCCTGGCCTCAATGCGGGGGCATCCGCCGACCGACTTGCGGAGGAGCTCCGCAAGCTGGCGGCGGAGAAAGGCCCCGGTTTTCGCGTACAGAGGCCGGCGAAGTCGCAGCGCTGCGAATCGCCGGCCTGGACGCGACGACCGGGGCCGAAGAGGTGGCGGCCGCTGTGGCCCCCGATGGGGGATGCACAGCCGAGGAGATGTGATGAGCGTCTCCCAGCGGGGAATCGGCGCGGTGGTGGTGCGGTGTCCGCTGGCGGTTGCCGCTAAGGTCGCCGCCACGGAGCGGGTACCAGTTGGGTGGACCCGCGCTGGGGTAACGGCGCTGCCCGCTCGCGCAACCCTGTGTTTCCGCTGTTTAGAGCGGGGACACGTGCGCGAGCGGTGCACAAGCGCTGTCGACCGCTGCGGTCTCTGTTACCGCTGCGGTAACCCTGGCTACCGTGCCAAGGGGTGCCAGGGGGCGGCTCGCTGCTCCGTTTGTGCTGAGGCGGACAGGCCACAAGATCTTTGACCACAAGGTCGGGGGACCTGCCTGCAGATCCCCCCTCCCATAAGAAAGAAAAAGAGACGGAGCAACGAAGAGGAGAAAAAGCGGAAGGGGGAGGACACCTCCCCCCTGCCGGAAGAGGTGAGTCCAGGGGCGGTGTCGGCCCGAGGCACTGTCGGGGACCCACCAGATCCGGCACCGCCCAGGGAGGAGGCTTATCCGGCCTCCTCCCCAATGAGTGATTCGAAGGAACAAGAGGAGGAGCAGGATTCCCGCCCCCTCATCGAGTGGGAGGAGGCGGAGGGGACCGGCTGAATCCCTGCAGAAGAGCGGCTGATGCCATAGAGGAAAAGGGGCAAAAGCCGGGACTCGGAAGGAGAGGACCAAGAGGAGGGAGAGCTGAAGGAAACCCAGGTGAAGAAGGTGAGGAGGGTGGAACTTTCGGGGCCACCCCCAACGGATAGAGAAAGGGGAGTCGGTGGGACCGCTACTCCCGACTCCCCTGCAGGTCGAATCCCCCTCGTACCCACGAGAGGAGAACGCGCAGATAGGGACCCCCATGTCTCCGCGGAGGCACCTACGATGGAAGCCACCATGGCCGAAACCCCCTCCGAAGAGACTGAGGCGGCTCAGCCGCCAGAGGTCTCCGAGGAGGAGGTGAATGTAGACAGCCCGGAGGAGGCGTGAAAGGCTTAGCCTTCATGATACCCCGGGCCCTACAGGCCAACCTCGGCCGCGGCGCCCGGGCTCAGGACCTCTATATGCAGAGGGTGACTGAACTGGGCGCTGGGCTGGGGGTGGTCACCGAGCCGCACTGGGTGCCGATACGCAGTGCAAACTGGTTCGGCAGCCCGAACGGCTCGGTGGCCATGGTGGCAAACCCTGTGCCGGGGACCCCTCCTGTGTACTCAGGAAGAGGGGTTCTCGTATGTGGCGGTCGACTGGGGGCCTGTCACTGTGGTGGGGCTTTATCTCCCCCACCGCAGGAACAAGATTGGTCTCGGCGATCTCGCCCGCGTGATGAAGGTCCTCGACAGGGTCGGGGATCTGGTGCGAAAGTGCCATCCCCGACCTGTCGTAATCGCCGGGGACTTCAACGCCCACTCGGAAGTGTGGGGTTGCGGTCCCCGACAGGGGGACCCTCGGGGCGAGGCCGTGATCAGTTGGGCGGCGGGGTTGGGCCTCCTGTTATTGAACAGGGGCTCAACCTGCACCTGTGTGCGGCCGGGGAGGAGTCGGTCATTGATTTGACGTGAGCTACCCCTCGGCCGCTAAGATGCTCCAGAATTGGAGGGTGGAGGCGGAGGGTGAATCACTGTCTGATCACAGACACATAGTGTGGGCCCTCCGCCTCCTCAAGTCCCAATGGGTGCTGGCCCGCTGCCCAGGGGAGGGCAACTTTCCCCTCTCCAAAAGATGGGCCCTCAGTCGATTAGACGCGGCTAGATTTCGGGCAGCCATCCTCGTGGCCACCTGGCACCGGGAAGAGGGGCCAGGTGAGTGGGACCCCAGCTCCTCCATAAGAGCCAGACGGTTGTACGACCGGGTCCGGCGACGAGGCGGGGATGTCGCGGGGACGAAAAAGGGCTATCTCCGTGCGAGGAACGCCCTCAAAGCCGCCATCGTCGAGGCCAAGCGGGTGGCCTGGGAACAACTGGTAAGTTCCCTGGACGACGATCCGTGGGAGCGCCCGTACAAGAGGACTATGAAGAAAATCCGTCCTTGGGCGCTCCCGCCGACGGAGACGTTAAACCTCCAGACCCTTGAGGGATTCCTGGATGCCTTCTTCCCGAGGGCTGAAGAGGGCCCCCCAAGATCCCCGCCCCTGAACTGGGCGAGGGGGATTGGAACGAGGGCCTGGAGGTGAGTCCGGAGGAACTCGCCAGGGCCAGGGGGAGGCTCGGGGCCAAGGGGAAAGCTCCTGGTCCCGACGGGATCCCTGGCTGAGCCTGGGCCCTCGCCTTCGGCGAGGGAAACCTATTCGTAGCCACGCGCAGAGTGATGAGTGGGTGCCTCAGGGAGGGGGTTTTCCACCCAGAGTGGAGAAGGGTCAGATTGGTCCTCCTCCCTAAGGAGGCCAAGGCACCCGGGAGTGCGTCGGCCTACAGGCCGATATGCTTGCTGGACGAGGCAGACAAGGTGCTTGAACGCATCATTGCCGACCGCCTCGTCCAGCATCTGTCCTCGGAGGGGCCGAAGCTCCACGACCATCAGTTTGGGTTCAGGCCCGGAAGATCGACGCTGGACGCCATCCAGTGTCTCCGGAACCTGACCCGAAGGGTCGTGGAGAGGGAGGGCGGGGTGTTGTTGGCGGTGCCGCTCGACATAACCAACGCCTTCAACACCCTGCCCTGGCCGGATATCGGACGGGCTCTCGTGTATCACGGGGTGCCCGTCTATCTCCGGCGGATCCTCTGGCCTATTTTGGGGGTAGGGACCTCGCCTTCTCGGTGGAGGGCGGGGTCCAGGGCCGGCCGGGGGAGAGCTGGGGGAGGCCCGTCTCCGGGCGGAGGCGGCGTTGGCATCGGTAATGGGAATTATCAGGGACCTGGGTCTTAATGTGGCGCCCCAGAAGACTGCAGCCGTGTATTTTCACGACGGCAGTCGAGGGGTGCCACCGGAGACACAGGTCCTGGTAGTTGGCGCCCACATCCGCGTCGGGCCGACGATGAAATATCTTCGCCTGACGTTGGACAGCCGGTGGAGATTCGCGCCGCATTTCAGGCAGTTGGCCTCCAGGGTGCGCAAGGCCGGATTGGCCGTAGCCAGTCTGATGCGCGCCCATGGGGGCCCAGGCTGGAGGGCACGCCGCCTGTACGTCACAGCGGTGCTCTCAATCGCCCTGTACGGGGCGCCCATTTGGGCGTCACAGCTCCTGGCCTGTCGCAGCGGAAAACGCGTGCTGCGGCAGGCCTTGAGGCCGTGTTAATCAGGGCGATTCGCCAATAACACCCCGCCCTCCCCCTCCACGACCGAACCGTGTCGTACATGGCAGCGACCACCCTGGCCGGTGTCCCTCCCATGGAGCCCTCGCCGAGGAGAGGCGCATCCTCTACTGGAGGGTGAGGGAGCTCCGCGAGGAGGGGAAACTCACGGCCAGGGGCCTGGCGGTCCTGACTCTCCAGGCCAGAGCCCGGACCCAGGAGATGTGGAAGGACATTTTGTCCGACCCCCTGGGACCCGGGCTCGCGACGGCCGAGGCTGTCCGCCCCTGTCTGTCCGAGTTGACAGACAGGAGAGGATGTGGAAAGTCTTTCTACCTGGTGCAGGTACTGACGGAGCACGGATGCTTCGGTAGGTACCTGCACCGGATAAGGAAGGAGCCCACCACCCGATGCCACCACTGCCCTGTGCTCGAGGACACGGCGCATCACACCTTGGTCGTGTGCCCAGCATGGGCCGGGGAGCGCCGTGTCCTCGCCAAGGCGGTGGGATGCCGCAGGTGGGAGCTCTCGCTCTCGCGCATAGTGAAAGCCATGTGCGGGAGCGAGGAGGCGTTGTCAGCGGCGGTCTCCTTCTGTAGGACAGTAATGTCCCAGAAGGAGACCGCCGAATGGGGGCGTCGGTCGGGAAGGCGTAGCAGAAGGCAACATCAGGGCCGGCGCTTCCCGGGAGAGGTTCGACAGCGGACCCGAGGTAGCGTCGGCCGAGGAGAGGACACCCGCCCGTACGGGCGGGGAACTTCCTCGGCCGCCTCGGGCCCGTCTCCGGCCGCGAGGGGGGGAGCAGGGCTTCCCTGCCCCCTCCCCCGAGCGGTCGGACAGGTAGAGAAAGGGGGGAGTGGCACCCCAGTTGGGGCTGGGACCAGTCCATCAAAATCCTCCCCCTCCGGTAAACGGAGGAGGGATAAAGAGGGAGGGTGGATGTCCCCTCTCCTCAGGAGAAACCAGAAGGCCAACCGGCGGGGCAACCCGCCGGGGGATCGCGCTCTCCCACTAATTTCCCTGGAACGGGGAAAGGGGGGGCGCGGTATAGGGGTGAGGCGCTCCCAGTTTGGAGCCCTGGGGCCGGGGGGTTGGGGAGGGAATACGGAAGTAGTACCCCAGACTCCCCTCTCACCGATCCGACAGGTAGACATCCCGCAGGGGCTATAGTCGGTAGGAGTCCGACATAACCCCCGCCCCCCCCAAGGGGCGGGGGTATCCATGATGGATTTCCCCTGCGTGACAAAAAAATGGTATCCGCGACTGGTCTCCCCCGTGGGCGCCACCTTGAGCTTGAAGGTCCCGATGATGTACGGAGCTATGCCGGCGGGGCTTCGGCCCCTGGCAGGTCATACTATGCCGGAGTGGTCTGTACTGAGGAACTGGACCAAGAGCCTCCGACCAGGTTGGCTGACCGACCTGGTCTTGACCAGACTGGTCACAGAGTATGTGTGAGGATATTATCTTCCTTGGAGGCATTGCACACCGGTGCTCCTGCAGCCAAAAGGGATGATCTCCTCAGCATCCGCTCCAGGAAGGGGACCCCGTTCTCCAAGGCATTGCACGCCGATGCACGGACTCCCAAAGGGAACGGACTCCTCACCCACGCCAATCCGACCGTTATGGTTAGACCGAGGTGGAGGGACGTACCCGTACCCAGGGCTCTACCCCATGGGAATCCTCCCCTCATGGTGCCTGAGAAGCGGAGGGGTGCTCCGGGCCGCTCGAAGTGGACGTCGGAAGTATTCCGAGGTCGGGGTCGGGATACCCAAGCACGTCCTAAGAGGACCCACTTTCGGAGGCATTGCACGCCGGTGCTCCGGCAGCCAAAGGGAGTTAACGTCTTTCCCTCATCCGTCCTGGCTACGGCTGGGCGGATGGAGAATCCCACACCCGGGTTTGCACACCATGGTGTATAACTCCATGGTACCCGGGGGGTGGAGGGGTGCCTCGGGCCGCTCGGGCTTATTCTGAGGCCGGGGTCGAGGCACCCTAGGGCAAAGAGGGGAAAGGACCCCACGTTCGAAGGCATTGCACGCCAGTGCTCCGGCAGCCAAAGTAGGTGGACTACCCCGCTTTCCCTCATCCGTCAGGCTTCGGCCGGGCGGATGGAGAATCCCACACCCGGGTCTGCACCCCGGGTATATAACCCCACGGTACCCGGGGGGTGGAAGTGTGTCTCGGGCCGCGCGGACGTATTCCGAGGTCTGGATCGAGATACCCTCAAGCGCCATCGAAGAGGACCTCACCTCTGGAGGCATTGCACGCCGGTGCTCCGGCAGCCAAAGAGGGTGAACCTCTCCCTCATCCGTCCCGGTCACGGCCGGGCGGAAGGAAGAACCCACACCCGGGTCAGCACACCATGAGGGTTTGGAACCCCTCATGGTACCCTAGGGTATGGAGGGATGTTCTGGGCCGCTCGGACGTATTCCGAGGTCGGGGCCGGAACCCCTATGTGCTGTGCCCAAGGGAATGCGATCGCATCGCCCTAAAATGGACCCTCGGGCGGCGCGAGCACGCTGGCTGCCATGGAGGAGGCGTTCCCTGTGGGGTGCGACACCAGTGAACTACCTTTTTCCATGTGGCAGCGCTCTGCACAGTCGGAGGTGCGGGACCACCGAAAACGGCCTGGCCACCAGTGGTCAGGACGTGTGTAGGGGGCGGGAGACCAATGCCGGTGATGCCCATCCACCGGCCCGCGCCATATGTCGACTCCCCGACGGAACTCGGGGACACCACACCGGTCATGTTTCGAGTATTGCGCGTATACCCGGTAGGCAGAGCCGTGCAGAGTTGTTGGTATCAAACCAAATATGACTGACCCTACTAAAAACACAACGGACCTGAATGAACAAGTTATGACGACCTCAGCTAGTCACATGGACACAATAGAGCTGGTGACCTACCCCAGCTGTGACAAGGAAGACGCAGTAGAGGCAGCTACCGCGGGTCAGTCAGTCGCAAGCATAGCTACCAGGAAAAAGGATCTCCGTGGCTCCCGTAAGGAGGTCACAGAGAGAAGGAACACCCGTACTCTCAATAGAGATAGGGTGGTACAGAGGCAGGCAACCCACTCAACTTCGAGGTCGAGATCAAGGACACCAGTGAGAAGAAGAAGGGTGCTATCCTCCTTTTCCTCCTCGATAAGTCCAATAACGGAGGCCTCCTTCTCAACAAGGTGGGATATACCTCGCGATGAGGACGGAAACATGGATGTGGAGGAATTCGCCAAAAAAGCCATGCGGAAACGAGGAAGACCCGAAACTACCGGTGAATACAGGAAGAAGGAGATCTTTATGGCAAGAAAGGAGGAATTCCTAAGACATCAGAAGGAAAATCTCCTCCGTAATCTGGAAAGATCTTCAAAAATGACCGACCTATGCTCAAATAGATAGTACAGGGCGGTGATAAGGAAAAAAGAGGAGACCTTCGAAGAAGCTCCCTCTGCGGACATCACTGCATCTGTCATGGATGCGGCAATGCGGTTCCTTGGGATCGCAACAAGATCTAAAACACTGAAGGGCACGTTCGTGAAAGTCCTCAGAGACGCTTCTGCTATAATAGCGGCAGGAACAACTATAATGGGGAAAAGGATCGCATCGGACAAGGGAGAGGATGGCGAAATCCTGGAGGAAGTAAGGTTGGAAAACCAACAACTACGTACCTCACAGGAAGAGCTGAAAAAGGAGATGGCACAGATGAAAGAAATGATTAGGAAGCTAAAGGAGGCACCAACACCAGCGCCCCCCCACTGCTACCTCATCACCTCAGGAAAGGATGGAGGTGAGTGAGGAAATCAATCTCACACCTAGAGACGCGAGAATGCCTCCAAATGCAGACATAGACGAGGAAATAATGACCAATGTTGGTTGCATTGAAATCGAGCCGGATGCGATCAAGCTAGACCAGTACAAAGTCACCCCGATGCAGGTATACGAAGAAAAGGCAGAACAACTTAGCGCCAGACCAGGTCCGAGAGTAATCCAGAACGTCCCAGTAAATATCCGTTTACGGGTCAAGAGACTGGAGTAACCGGAAGATAATAACAAGGAGGAGAGTTTCGAAAACAGAGTGACGGCTATAGTCTTTTCGGCAATGGAGTTCTGGAAGACATGAGAAGATAACAAGGATAGTGGATCATCAAAGATGCACAAGGAAGATTAACTGCCAGAAGGAAGGAAAAAGGTGGGAGCACAAGGGGCTACACCCTTCCACCACGGCAAACAAGGAAAGCAGCGCCAACAACAGCTGACAAAAGCACGCCCCACTAAAGCTCCTATACTTACCGAGGAAGACTTCCCACAACTGAGGCCCAGTCAGGACACAGCAAAAACCGGGGCTGCTCTGGCTCTAATCAGGAGGAATGGAGGAAAGTTGTGGGAAGAAAGGAAAAAAGGAGGGAAAAGAAGAAAGCCGAGACTGAGAAGAAACAGCAGGCACCGCGACAAGCCATTAACAACAACAATGGTAACAAAAAACAGGGAGAAAAGAAGGAAAATAAGAGGAGAGTGCCAAACACAGCGGCAGTAACGATAAGTGCCGCCAAAAAGGAGTACAAGGACTTCCTTAAAGAAGCCAAGACTAAGATTAATATAAAGCAATTGGGAATCAACAAGATAAATTCCAGGCAGGGAGTTACTGGCTCGCTGATACTGGAAATCCCGGGCGAGAACAACCAGGTCCAAGCTGACCAGCTGGCCTCCAAATTAAGGGAGGTCCTAAAAGAGAGGACTAGAATAGGACGCCCCAGAAAATGGGGGAACTCTGATTGCGGGTACTGGATGTAGCAACATCCGAGGAGGAAGCAGTCGAGGTCATCTGCAAGGAGAGCGGGTGTGACTCTAAGGACGTCAAAACTGGCAAAATTAAGGTCACACCCGGATGATCCATATCCCTATGGATACAATGCCCCTTGGCGGTCGCTAAGAAGGTCCTTAGTCACCTTGGGGAGGTTGGACATAGGATGGACACAAACTAGAGTAGAAATGTTGAACGCAAGGCCCTTCCAATGTTTTAGCATGGAGAGGGGCCATGTCCAACAAAACTGCAACAGTAAGGAAGATAGGCGGAACAACTGTTACAGATGTGGCGAAGCCGAACACAAGGCACGGGATTGCATCGGAAGAGTAAAATGCCAGGTGTGCATGGCAGCAGGCGCACTGGCAGGACACCGAATGGGGAGAGGACCCGAGTGCAACTCCCTAAAAAATAAAAAGAAGGGGCAAAGAAAGAAGGAGGCTGCTCCACCTCTAAAATCAGACCAAACGGCCCCCTCCAAAAAAGAGGAAGTGAAGAAGAGAGAGAGTGCACCTCCTCCTCCTGCTCCCTCCCTCCCACTTCTCCCCGTAAACTCTCCTGTTATATAGGAGGTGGGAAAGGAGGGAATGGAAGTGGAAAGAAGGGCGGAGAAACGAGCCCGCCCGCCCGCCCGCCCGGAAAATGAGGAAGAAAGCAGCGTTGGACAGAGGGAGCCGGGAGAAAAAATAGTCATAGTTGAACAACAGTAATGACTATCCGACTCCTTCAAGCGAACGTGCACCGTGCACGTCAATCATCAGCTCTGTTTGAGCACATAATGACGGAACGCGGTGCAGGATTAGAAATAGCGGCGGAGCCCAATAGAGTCTCCAAGAACCACTCTAGATGGTTTGAGGATGACCTAGGCTCCGTCGCTATAATATGGAGAGCCAACGAGAACTCCCCCCCTCAACCCAGTTGGGCAAAGGGAGGGGGTTCGTAGTGGCCAGGTGGGGGGCCCTTGTAGTGGTGGGGGCCTACCTCCCCCATATAAGAGCCTGGACCTTCCAGGATATAGGTTCAGGCTCCAAGAAATTGGTAGGACTGTTAGGCAGTATCTCCCAGGACCTGTCATCATAGCCAGGGACTTTAATGCTAAGTCAAAATTGTGGAATTCCCGGCATGGTGACAGGCGGGAGGAGGAAGTGGAGGACTGGGCTGCGGACCTAGGTCTACACCTTCTAAACGAAGGTAAAAAATCAACCTTCGTTGGGTCGCAGGGGGAATCTATCATCGACTTATCATGGGCGACCCATGCGGCCCGCGGGAGGGTGCAGGCATAGAGGGTGGCGGACGAGCTGGAGTCCATTTCGGACCATTTGATCATAGAAATGGAGCTGTCCGTCACCCCAAACGGTCTGCGGCCCAGGAAGAAAGAAGGTCCCCAACCAGCACGTTGGGTCCTGAGCCAGCTAAACAGGGAGGATTTAGAAATCTCCCTGGAGGCTACCACCTGGCCACAATGGACAGAGAGGCAGGACCTAAACTCTGCGGTAGCAGAACTTATGAGCCCGATCACACTCGCGTGTGATCAGGCCATGCCAAAAGTTAGATCCTGCCCCAAAAGATTTGCCTGGTGGTAGACCGACGAAATCGCGGAACTAAGGCGTAAGCCGGTCCGCCTCAAGCGGGTCTTCAGAAGAGCCCGGAATAAACGAGCACCGGACCCCGAGGCAACCCTGGCCGCCCGTACGGAATACTGTATAGCAGCATGAGCCTTGAAAAAGGCTATAGGGCTTGGCAGAGGAAAGAGGTGGGACAACCTCCTCCTAACGTTGGACGCGGACTCGTGGGGGCGTCCATTAAAGTTAGCCATGCAGAAGTTAAGACCATGGACGCCCCCGCTAACGGAAACGCTGGATCCCCGGTTCTTAGAACGGGTAATGGGGACCCTTTTCCCGATAAGGAAGGGGAACCCCCTAGCCCCTTATCGAATTCCCTCCCTTGAATAACAGTGGAAGGTACCGGGGGTCACAGAGGAGGAGGTGGCCGGGGCCATCAAACGGGTCAAAAGCCGAAAGGCTCCGGGACCCGATGGTATTCCCGGTCGAGTCCTCGCCTCGGGGCACATTGCGACTAGAATGGCTGATATTTTCTCGGCGGCTTTCAAGGAGGGAAAATTCCCTCCAGTCTGAGGGAGGGCCAGTGTGGTGCTCCTCCGAAAGGAGGGCAAGCTGGAGGACTCTCCCACCGCATATCGCCCCATACGTCTCCTCGATTAGGCGGGCAAGGTGTTTGAATGCGTGATAGCTGCCCACCTCACGGAACATATGGCCCGGGAAGGCCTGAATCTCGATGACGGCCAGTATGGGAGGGAATATCCACGGTGGATGCGATTTTGCATCTAAGATCCCTCTCGGAGGCCATTGTGTAGGAGGGCAGGGTGGCAGTTGCAGTATCTATGGATATTGCAAACGCATTTAACACTCTGCCCTGGGGTAGGGTGGTGGAGGCGATGTCCCAACACTTTCGTTTCCCACCCTACCTCACGGCCGTCATCGAAAATTACTTCCGGGGTCGACGTCTAAGTCGGTGGGACGCCGACGGCAAAATACGTGAGAGGGGGATGAGCTACGGGGTTCCACAGGGGGCCGTGCTGGGCCCACTCCTATGGAACCTCGGTTATAACGCAGTCCTCCGGGTAGCCCTTTCCCCTGGCTGCAGTATCATCTGCATACCAGATGATACATTGATACTGGCCAAGAGGAACGACTGGGAGGACGCGGTACGCAACGCGACTTTTACAGTGACCTGCGCCGTGCGGACCATACGTAGGCTGGGCCTGAAGATGGCAGAAAGAAAGACGGAAGCAATTTTCTTTCATAGAAAGGAGATAAAGCCACCTCGGGCCCAGCTGCGGGTAGGAACAGTCAGAGTTCCTATTGAGGCCCAAATTAAATACCTGGGCCTCACACTGGACGGCACCTGGTGTTTCAGGGAGCATTTTGGCCGCCTGGTTCCCCGATTAAGGGTTATATCGGCCAACCTGGGCAAACTCATGCCCAATATCGGGGGAACGGACAGGAAGGCACGTCGCCTCCACGCGGGAATTATCAACTCGGTCGCCCCTGTACGGCGCGTCTGTATGGGCGGAGACTTTGATCGTCAGCCGTCCATCGCAGGCACTCCTGCGCAGAGCGCAAAGGACGATGGCGGTCAGGGTCATCAGGGGCTATAAGACCGTGTCCCACGTGCCGGCGACGGCTCTGACGGGCATACCTCTTCAGGAGCTCCTCGCACTTATGTACAGATGCATGTACATAAAAAAGCGGGAGCTCTGGAGGAAAATACAGGCAGATAATTCGCTCGCCGGAGCAATGCGGCGCTCGAAGCATCAGGCTTGGCAGCTCCTTCTTCAGCGATGGCAGAGGCGTCTGACGGACGCCAGATATGGAAGGACTGTCGAGGCCGTCCAGCCCTATCTAACCGAATGGGTGGACAGGGAACATGGAATCCTGATGTTCAGGATGACACAGGTACTCAGCGTGAATGGTTGTTTCGGTGAGTACCTGTGTCGAATTGGCAAAGAACGCACGGCGCAGTGCCACCACTGCGAGGCTGACCATGACTCCGCGCAGCACATACTACAGGACTGCCCTGCATGGGCGGCGGAGCGCGGAGTCATGGTCAGAGAGTTGGGTCCTGATCTCTCACTCCCCAGAATGATTAATACCATACTGGGAAGTGAGAGAAAATGGGACACGTTTGCCTCCTTTTGCGAGGCAGTAATCTCGCAGGAGGAAGCGGAAGAGATACGCCGGCAGGAAGAGGCAGGGGAAGGGCGCAGAGAAGACGGCAGCGCCGTCGACTGCAGCGTCGCTCCCCCAGTCGAGAAGGAGACGCCGACTCCTCGGGAGAAGAGGCGGTCTGAGGCATGGTGGGGCGACCCCTACCACTCCCCACCACCATCACCCCACCCCGTCCACCACTAACTCCTCCACTCCCTCCACCATCCTTTCTATCACTCCCTCCGACAACCACTCCCTTATCCCATCCACCGTCCCAAGTCCCACTACCCTCCCAGCCGCATAATGCTCCCTTGTAGGGCTAAGGGGGGGAAGGGGGACATTATCGCAGAGAGCGGTAGTCGTGTTAACACGACTATCAATTGTAAAAACACAGGACGTGGCCCACCTGGCAACCGGGAAGAGGGCCAGGTGAGTGGCCCCAGCTCCTCCAAAGAGCCAGGACCGGTTGTACGACCGGGTCCGGCGACGAGGGCGGGGACTGTCGCGGGGAACGAAAAAAGGGCTATCTCCGTGCGAGGAACGCCCTCAAAAGCCGCATCGTCGAGGCCCAAAGCGGGTTGGGGCCTGAACAACTGTAAGTTCCCTGGACGACGCATTGGGAGCGCCCGTACAAGAGGGACCTTTTATTGAAGGAACAATCCGTTCTTAGCGGGGCGCTTCCCCGCACGACGGAGACCGTATAAAACCTCCAGATCCTTGAGGAGTTCCTGGCATGCCTTCTTCTCCGGAGGGCTGAAAGAGGGCCCCCCAGATCCCCGCCTGAACTGGGCGAGGGGATTGGACACGAGGGCCTGGAAAGGTGACGTCCGGAGGGAAAACTCGCCAGGGCCAGGAGGCTCGGGGCCAAGGGGGAAAAGCTCCCTGGTCCGACGGGATCCCTTGGCTGAGGCCTGGGCCCTCGCCTTCGGCGAGGGAAACCTACTTCGTAGCCCGCGCAGAGTGCATTGAGTGGTTTGCCTCAGGGAGGGGGGATTTTTCCACCCAGACGTGGAGAAGGGTCAAGATTGGTCCTCCTCCCTAAGGAGGCCAACGGCACCCGGGAGTCGCGTCGGGCCTACAGGCCGATTATGCCTTGCTGGACGAGGGCAGACAAGGTTCTTGAAACGCATTCATTGCCGACCCCTCTCCAGCATCTGTCCTCGGAGGGGCCCGAAGCTCCACACCATCAGTTTGGGCTTCAGGGCCGGACAAGATCGACGCACTGAGGACGGCCATTCCAGTGTCTCCGGAAACCTGACCCGAAGGGTCGTGGAGAGGGAGGCGGCGCGTGTTGTGGCGGTGCCGCTCGACATACACCAACGCCTTTCAACCCCTGCCCTGCGGATTCGGACGGGCGTCTCGTGTATTCACGGGTTGCCCGTCTATCTCCGGCGGGGATCCTCTAAGGCCTCATTTTTGGGGTAGGAGACCTCGCCTTTTCTCTGTGGAGGGCGGGGTTCAGGGCCGGCCGGGGGAGAGCTGGGGGAGCCCCGTCTCGGGCGGAGGCGGCGTTGCATCGTAATGGGAATTATTCAGGGGGACATGGGTCTTAATGTGGCGCGCCCAGAAGACTTTGCAGCCGTGTATTTCACGATCGGCAAGGCGAGGGGTGCCACCGGAAGACACCAGGGTTCCTGGTAGTTTGGCGCCCACATCCGCGTCGGGGGCCGACGATGAGTGAAATATCTTTCGGCTTGACGTTGGGACAGCGGTGGAGATTCGCCCGCATTTCAGGAGTTGGCCTCCAGGGTGCGCAATGGCCGGAATTGGCCGTAGCCAACCGTCTGATTTGCGCGTCCCATCGGGGGCCCAGGCTGGAGGGCACGCCGCCTGTTACGTCACAAGCGGTGTCTCAATCGCCCTGTACGGGCAGCCCAAGTTTGGGCGTCACAGCTACCTGGGCCTGTCGCAGCGCGAAAACCGCGTCTGCTGCGGCAGGGCTTGAGGCTCGTGTTAATCCAGGGCGATTCGCCAATTAAACACCCCGCCCTCCCCCTCCACGGACCGAACCGTGTCGTACCAGGTGGCAGGCGCACCACCCTCGGCCGTTTGTCCCTCCCATGGAAAGCCCTCGCGAGGACGAGGCGCATCCCTTACTGCGAGGGTGAGCGGAGCTCCGCAGAGGAGGGAAACTCACGGGGCCAGGGGTCCTTGGCGGTCCTGACTCTCCAGGCCAGAGCCCGGAACCCAGGAGATTGTGAAGGCATTTTTTGTCCGACCCCCTAGACCCGGCGCTCGCACGGGCCGAGGGCATGTCCGCCCCTGTCTGTCCGAGTTTGACAGGGACAGGGAGGAGGATGTGGAAAGTCTTTCTACCTGGTGCAGGTACTGGTACGCGTGCAACGGATGCTTCGGTAGGTACCTGCACCGGATTAAGGAAGGAGGCCACCACCCGAGCCACACCTGCCCTGTGCTCGAGGACACGGCGGCATCACACCCTTTGGTCGTGTGCCAGCCATGGGCGGGGAAAGCGCCGTGTCCCTCGCCAATGGCGGTGGGATGCCGCAGGTGGAGCTCTCGCTCTCGTGCATAGTGAAAAGCCCATGTGCGGGAAGCGAGGAGGCGTTGTCAGCGGCGGTCTCCTTCTGTAGGCAGTAATGTCCCCAGAAGGAGGACCGCCGAATCTGGGGTCGGGTCGGGAAGGCGTAGCAAAGGCAACATTCAGGGCGGCGCTTCCGGAGAGGTTCGACAGCGGGACCCGAGGGTAGCGTTCGGCCGAGGCAGAGGGGACACCCGCCCGTTACGGCGGGGAATTCCCTTCGGCCGCCTCGGGCCCCGTCTCCGGCCCGCGATGGGGAGCAGTGGCTTCCCTGCCCCTCCCCGAGCGGTCGGACAGGTAGAGAAAGGGGGGAAGTGGGCGGGCGCGCCAGTTGGGGGCTGGGACCAGTCCATCAAAAATCTTCCCCCTCCGGTAAACGGAGGGAGGGATAAAGAGGGAGGTGGATGTTCCCCTCGCCTTCAGGAGAAACCAAGGAAAGCGCCAACGGCGCGGCAAACGCCGGGCGGGGATCGCGCTCTCCCACTTAAATTTCCCATGGAACGGGGAAAGGTGGGCGCAGGTATAGGGGTGCAGGGCGCTTCCCAGTTTGGAGCCCTTGGGGCCGGGGGTGGGAGGAATACGGAAAGAGTACCCCAGACTCCCTCTCAATCCGATCCGACAGGTGAAACATACCCGCAGGCTAAGTCGGTAGGAGTCCGAACATAACCCCGCCCCCCCCAAGGGCGGGGGTATCCATGATGGGATTTCCCCTGCGTGACAAAAAAAAATGGTATCCGCGACTGGTCTCCCCCGTGGGCGCCACCTGAGCTTGAAGGTCCCGATGATTAGGAGCTATGCCGCGGGGCTTCGCCCCTGGGCAGGTCATTACTATGCCGGCAGTGGTCTTACTTGAGGGAACATGGACCATAGGAGCCTCCGACCAAGTTGGCTGACCGGACCTTGGTTCTTTGACCAGACTGGTCCACAGAAGTATGTGTGAGGATATTATCTTCCTTGGAGGGCATTGCACACCGGTGCTCCTGCAGCCAAAGGATGATCTCCTCAGGGCATTCCGCCTCCAGGAAGGGGACCCCGCTTCTCCAAGGCATGCACGCCGCATGCACGGGACTCCCCAAAGGAACGGACTCCTCCCACGCCAATCCGACCGTTATGGTTAGGACCGAGGTGGAGGGACGACCCCGTACCCAGGCGCTTACCCCATGGAATCCTCCCCTCATGGTGCCTGAAGAAGCGGGAGGGGTGCTCGGCCGCTCGAAGTGACGTCGGAAGTATTTCCGAGGTCGGTCGGGGATACCCAAGCGCACGTCCTAAGAGGACCACTTCGGAAGCATTTGCAACGCCGGTGCTCCGGCAGCCAAAGGGCAGTTAACGTTCTTTCCCTCATCCGTTCCTGGCTACCGGCTGGGGCGAGGAGAATCCCACACCCGGGTTTTGCACACCATGGTGTATAACTCATGGTACCCGGGGGTCGGAGGGGTGCCTCAGCGGGCCGCTTCGGGACTTATTCTGAGCGCCGGGGGTCGAGCACCCCTTTAGGCAAAGAGGGGGAAAGGAACCCCACGTTCGAAGGAAACATTGCACCGCCAGTGCTCCGGCAGCCAAAGTAGGTGGACTACCCCGCTTTTCCCTCATTCCTTCAGGCTTTCGGCGGGCGGATTGGAGAATCCCAACACCCGGGCTGCCCCCGGGTATTAACCCCACGTACCGGGGGTGGGAAGTGTGTCTTCGGGCGCCGCGCGACGTATTTCCGAGTCTGGATCGGAGCATACCCTCAAGCGCCATTCGAAAGAGGACCTCACCCTCTGGAAGGGCATTGCCCACGCCGGTGCTCCGGCAGGCCAACAGAGGTAACCTTCTCCCTCACCTGTCCCGGTCACGGGCCGGGCGGAAGGAACGAACCCCACACCCGGGTCAGCGCACCCACCATTGAGGGTTGGGAAACCCCTCAGTCGGTACCCTAGGTATGGAGATTTCTGTCCGCTCGGGACGTATTCCGAAGGGTCGGGCCGGAAACCCCTATGTGCTTGCCCAAGGGAATTTGCCGATCGCCATTCGCCCTTAAAATGGAACCCTCGGGGCGGGCGCTGAAGCACGCTGGGCTTATGCCATTGGAGGAGGCGTTCCCTTGTGGGTGGTGCGACAACCAGTGAACTACCTTTTTCCTATGTGCAGCGCTTGCACAAGTCAGGTGCGGGACCACCGAAAACGGGCCTGGCCACCAGTGGTCAGGACGTGTGTAAAGGGGGCGGGAGACCAATGCCGGTTTTGATGCCCATTCCACACGCGCCCGCCGCCATATGTCGACTTCCCCGACGGAAAACTTCGGGGACACCCACAACCGGTCATGGTTTCGAGTATTGCGGATACCCGGTAGGACAGGAGCCGTGCCAGAGTTGTTTTGGTATCAAACCAAATATGACTGACCCTTACTAAAAACCACAACGGACCTGAACATGAACAAGTTCATTGACGACCTCAGCTTAGTCACATGGACACAATAGAGCTGGTGACCTTACCCCAGCTGTGACAAGGAAGGACGCCAATAGAGGCAAAGCTACCGCGGGTGTAGTCCAGTCGCAAAGCCATACGCTACCAGGAAAAAAGGATCTTCCCGTGGCTCCCCGTAAGGAGGTACCACAGAGAGAAGGAAAACCACCCGTACTTCTCAATTAGAGTAGAGGTGGTTACAGAGGCAGGCAACCCAACTCAACTTCGAAGGTTCGAGATCCGAAGGACACCATGTGAGAAGAAAAGCGGTGCTATCCTCCTTTTTCCTCCTCGAATTAAGTCCAATAAACGGAGGCCTCCTTTCTCAACAAGGTGGGATATACCTCGCGATTGAGGACGGAAACATGGAATGTGGGAGGAATTCGGCCAAAAAAAGCCTGCGGAAAAAAGAGGAAGACCGAACTACCGGTGAATACAGAGAAGGAGATCTTTATGGCAAAGGAAAGGAAGGAATCCTAAACATCAGAACGAAAAATCTCCTCCGTAATCTGGAAAGATCTTTCAAAAATGACCGGACCTATGCTCAAATAGATTAGTACAGGGCGCGTGATAAGGAAAAAAGAGGAGGACCTTTCGGAAGAAGCCTCCCTCTCCGCGGAACATCACTGGCATCTGTCAATGGATGCGTGGCAATGCGGATTCTTTTGGACGGCAACAAGATCTAAAAACACTTTGAAGGGCACGTTCGTGAAAGTACCTCAGAGACGCTCTCTGCTCCATTAATAGCGCAGGAAACCAAACTATTAAATGCGGGAAAAGGATTCCGCATCGGGAACGCCAAGGGAGAGGATGGCGAAAATCCTGGAGGAAGTTAAGGTTGGAAAAACCAACAAACTACGTACCTTCACCAGGAAGAGCTGGGAAAAAGGAAGATGCACAGTATGAAGGAAATGTTTAGAAATCTAAAAGGGGAAGGCACCAACACCAGCGCCCCCCCCACTGCCTACCTCATCACCTCAGAAAGGATGGAGTGTGGAGTGAGGAAATCAATCTCACACCTAGAGACGCGAGAATGCCTCCAATAGCAAGACATAGACGAGGAAATAATTGACCAATGTTTGGTTGCATTGAAAATCGAGCCGCTGATGCGATCAAGTTAGACCAGTACAAAGGTCACCCCGGATTTGCAGGTATACGCAAGAAAAGGCAGAACAACTTAGCGCCAGCACCAGGTCCGAGAGTAACCAGAAACGTCCACGTTAAAATCCGTTTTACGGGCAAGAGACTGGAGTAGTAACCGGAAGATAATAACAAGGAGGAGAGTTTCGAAAAACAGAGTGACCGGCTATAGTCTTTTCGGCAAATGGAATCGTAAGGACATGAGAAGATAACAAAGGATAGTGGGCATCATCAAAGATGCACAAGGAAGATTTAACTGCCAGAAGGAAGGAAAAAGGTAGATGAGCACAAGGGGCTACACCCTTCCACCACGGCAAACAAGGAAAGCGCGCCAACAACAGCTTGACAAAGCAACGCCCCACTTAGCCTCCTATACTTACCGAGGAAGACTTCCCACAACTGAGGCCCATCAGGACACAGCAAAAACCACCGGGGCTGACCTCTGGCCTTAATTCAGGAGGGAATGGAGGGAAAGTTGTGAAGAAAGGAAAAAAAGGAGGAAAAGAAGTAAAGCCGAGGACTGAGAAGAAACAGCAGGCACCGCGAGCAAGCCATTAAAACAAAACAACACAATGCGTTAACAAAAAACAGGGAGAAAAAGAAGAAAAATAAGAAAGAGTGCCAAAACCAGCGGCCAGTAACGATAAGTGCCGCCAAAAAGGAGTACAAAGGACTTTCCTTAAAGAAAGCCAAGACTAAGATTAATATAAAGCAATTGGGAAATCAACAAGATAAATTCCAGGCAGGGAGTTACTGGCTCGGCTGCATACTGTGAATCCCGGGGCGAAACAACCAGGTCCAAGCTGACCAGCGGGCCTCAAATTAAAGGGGAGGTCCTAAAAGAGAGGACTAGAATTTAGGGGACGCCCAGAAAATGGGGAACTCTGATTGCGGGTACTGGATGTAGAACATCCGAGGGAGGAACAGTCGAGGTTCATCTGCAAGGAGAGCGGGGTGTGACTCTAAGACGTCAAAACTGCCAAAAATTAAGGGTCACACCCGGATTGATCCATATCCCTATGGGAACAATGCCTCTGTGGCGGTCGCCTAAGAACGGTCCTTAGTCACCTTGGGGAGGGTTGGAACATTAGGATCGGACACAAAACTAGAGCTAGAAAATGTTTGGAACGCAAGGCCCCTTCCAATGTTTTAGCATGCGAGACGGGCCATTGTCCAACCAAACTGCAACAGTAAGGAAGATAGGCGGAACAACTGTAACAGATTGTGGCGAAGCCGAAACACAAGGCCACGGGATTGCATCGGAAGAGTAAAATGCCCAGGTGTTGCATGGCAGGCAGCGCACTGGCAGGGACACCGAATGGGGAGGAGACCCGAGTGCAACTCCCTAAAAAATAAAAAAGAAGGGGGCAAAGAAAGAAGGAGGGCTGCCTCCACCTCTAAAATCAGACCAAACGCGCCCCCTCCAAAAAAAGAGGAAGTGTGAAAGAACGAGAGCAGGAGTCGCACCTCCTTCTCACTGCTCCCTCCCTCCCACTTCTTTCCCCGTCAAACTCTCCTGTTATTATAGGAGGTGGGAAAGGAGGGAATGGAAGTGCGAAAGAACGGGCGGGAGAGAAACCGAGCCCGCCCGCCCGCCCGCCCGGAAAAATGAGAAGAAAGCAGCGTTGGACAGAGGGAGCCGGGAGAAAAACATAGTCATTAGTGAACAACAGGTCAATGGACCAATCCGACTCCTTCAAGCGAACGTCGCACCGCTGCACGTCAATCATCAGCTCTGTTGAGCACAATAATGACGGAACGCGGGGCAGGATTAGAAATAGCGGCGGAGCCCCATAGGAGTCTCCAAGAACCACTCTTAGCATGGTTTTGGAGGATGACCTAGGGCTTCCGTCCGCCTATAATTATGGAGAGCCAACGAAAGAACTCCCCCCCTCAACCCAGCTTGGCAAAGGGAGGGGGTTCGTAGAGTGGCCAGGTGGGGGCCCTTGGTAGTGGTGGGCCTACCTCCCCCATATACGAGCTTGGACTCTTCAGGTGGATATCCCGACAGGTTCAGTGCTTTCCAAAGAAATTCGGTTAGGACTCGGGTGTGGGCAGTAGTCGCTCAGGACACTTTTCATCATTAGACCAGGGACTTTTATGCTAAGGTAAAATTGTGGAATTCCCCGGCTGGTGACAGGCGGGAAGGAGGAAGCTGGAGGACTGGGCTGCGGACCTTAGGTCTACACCTTCTAAACGAAGGTTTAAAAAATCACCTTCGTTTGGGTCGCAGGGGGAATCTATCATTCGGACTAATCATGGGAACAAAAGACCCATTGCGGCCCGCGGGAAGGGTGCAGGCATAGAGGGTGTCGGACGAGCTGAGTCCAGATTCGGTAGACATTTGCATCATAGAAAAATGGAGTGTGCCGTCACCCCAAAACGGTCCTTGCGGCCCAGAAGGAAAGAATGGTCCCCAACCAGGCCTACGCCTTTTTGGTATCGGTCCTGAAGTGCCAGCGGCTAAAACAGGGAGGATTTTTAGAAAATTCTCCTGGAGGCTACCACCGCCACAATGACAGAGAGGCAGGACCTAAACTCTGCGGTAGCTCAGAAACTTATTGCAGCCGATCACACTCGCGTGTTGATCGGCCATGCCAAAGTTAGACTGCCCCAAAAAGATTTGCCTCCCGGTGGTGGAGACCGAAAACGATCGGCGGAACTAAAGGGCGTTAAGCAACGGTTCCGCCTCAAGGGCGGGTGACCAGTGGAGCTTGGCGCACAACAAGGAGGGAAAGAAGGGAAAGAAGAGAAGGAACAAGGAGAACAGGAGAAGAAGGAGGGAGAAAGCCAGGCTGGGAGGGAGAAGAAGGAGAAGGAGGAGCTGGCGACGAGAGGAGAAAAGACGGGGCAGGACAAAGGATCCCAAGTTGGAGGGAGGACACCGGCAGAGGAGCCGAGGAGAAGAGGACACCTGGGAGCTGGGGAAGACAAGGAGATGTGATCCCAAGTCGTCGAAAGGAGGGCAGAAAGAAGAGGCAGAACGAGGGAAGGAGCAGGGGGAAGGCAGCAGTAACCCCCAGAAACAGATGGGATCTGGGAGGGGAAAGCAGGAGGCCGGATGGGGCAAGCTGAGGCCGCCACGATCGGCGGCCGTTATATGCCCCCAAGGCAGATACCATGAATACATGGTTGAGGCCAGGAGCCGCATCAGGCCGGCGGACCTGGATATAAATGGGTCCCTGAGGGTCCGCCAGGCCCTGAACGGAGCGATGCTCGTTGAGGTGCCTGGCCTCAATGCGGGGGCATCCGCCGACCGACTTGCGGAGGAGCTCCGCAAGCTGGCGGCGGAGAAAGGCCCCGGTTTTTCGCGTACAGAGGCCGGCGAAGTCGCAGCGCTGCGAATCGCCGGCCTGGACGCGACGACCGGGGCCGAAGAGGTGGCGGCCGCTGTGGCCCCCGATGGGGGATGCACAGCCGAGGAGATGTGATGAGCGTCTCCCAGCGGGGAATCGGCGCGGTGGTGGTGCGGTGTCCGCTGGCGGTTGCCGCTAAGGTCGCCGCCACGGAGCGGGTACCAGTTGGGTGGACCCGCGTACCTGGGGTAACGGCGCTGCCCGCTCGCGCAACCCTGTGTTTCCGCTGTTTAGAGCGGGGACACGTGCGCGAGCGGTGCACAAGCGCTGTCGACCGCTGCGGTCTCTGTTACCGCTGCGGTAACCCTGGCTACCGTGCCAAGGGGTGCCAGGGGGCGGCTCGCTGCTCCGTTTGTGCTGAGGTGGACAGGCCACAAGATCTTTGGACCACAAGGTCGGGGGACCTGCCTGCAGATCCCCCTCCCATAAGAAAGAAAAAGAGACGGAGCAACGAAGAGGAGAAAAAGCGGAAGGGGGAGGACACCTCCCCCCTGCCGGAAGAGGTGAGTCCAGGGGCGGTGTCGGCCCGAGGCACTGTCGGGGACCCACCAGATCCGGCACCGCCCAGGGAGGAGGCTTATCCGGCCTCCTCCCCAATGAGTGATTCGAAGGAACAAGAGGAGGAGCAGGATTCCCGCCCCCTCATCGAGTGGGAGGAGGCGGAGGGGACCGGCTGAATCCCTGCAGAAGAGCGGCTGATGCCATAGAGGAAAAGGGGCAAAAGCCGGGACTCGGAAGGAGAGGACCAAGAGGAGGGAGAGCTGAAGGAAACCCAGGTGAAGAAGGTGAGGAGGGTGGAACTTTCGGGGCCACCCCCAACGGATAGAGAAAGGGGAGTCGGTGGGACCGCTACTCCCGACTCCCCTGCAGGTCGAATCCCCCTCGTACCCACGAGAGGAGAACGCGCAGATAGGGACCCCCATGTCTCCGCGGAGGCACCTACGATGGAAGCCACCATGGCCGAAACCCCCTCCGAAGAGACTGAGGCGGCTCAGCCGCCAGAGGTCTCCGAGGAGGAGGTGAATGTAGACAGCCCGGAGGAGGCGTGAAAGGCTTAGCCTTCATGATACCCCGGGCCCTACAGGCCAACCTCGGCCGCGGCGCCCGGGCTCAGGACCTCTATATGCAGAGGGTGACTGAACTGGGCGCTGGGCTGGGGGTGGTCACCGAGCCGCACTGGGTGCCGATACGCAGTGCAAACTGGTTCGGCAGCCCGAACGGCTCGGTGGCCATGGTGGCAAACCCTGTGCCGGGGACCCCTCCTGTGTACTCAGGAAGAGGGGTTCTCGTATGTGGCGGTCGACTGGGGGCCTGTCACTGTGGTGGGGCTTTATCTCCCCCACCGCAGGAACAAGATTGGTCTCGGCGATCTCGCCCGCGTGATGAAGGTCCTCGACAGGGTCGGGGATCTGGTGCGAAAGTGCCATCCCCGACCTGTCGTAATCGCCGGGGACTTCAACGCCCACTCGGAAGTGTCGGGTTACGGTCCCCGACAGGGGGACCCTCGGGGCGAGGCCGTGATCAGTTGGGCGGCGGGGTTGGGCCTCCTGTTATTGAACAGGGGCTCAACCTGCACCTGTGTGCGGCCGGGGAGGAGTCGGTCATTGATTTGACGTGAGCTACCCCTCGGCCGCTAAGATGCTCCAGAATTGGAGGGTGGAGGCGGAGGGTGAATCACTGTCTGATCACAGACACATAGTGTGGGCCCTCCGCCTCCTCAAGTCCCAATGGGTGCTGGCCCGCTGCCCAGGGGAGGGCAACTTTCCCCTCTCCAAAAGATGGGCCCTCAGTCGATTAGACGCGGCTAGATTTCGGGCAGCCATCCTCGTGGCCACCTGGCACCGGGAAGAGGGGCCAGGTGAGTGGGACCCCAGCTCCTCCATAAGAGCCAGACGGTTGTACGACCGGGTCCGGCGACGAGGCGGGGATGTCGCGGGGACGAAAAAGGGCTATCTCCGTGCGAGGAACGCCCTCAAAGCCGCCATCGTCGAGGCCAAGCGGGTGGCCTGGGAACAACTGGTAAGTTCCCTGGACGACGATCCGTGGGAGCGCCCGTACAAGAGGACTATGAAGAAAATCCGTCCTTGGGCGCTCCCGCCGACGGAGACGTTAAACCTCCAGACCCTTGAGGGATTCCTGGATGCCTTCTTCCCGAGGGCTGAAGAGGGCCCCCAAGATCCCCGCCCCTGAACTGGGCGAGGGGGATTGGAACGAGGGCCTGGAGGTGAGTCCGGAGGAACTCGCCAGGGCCAGGGGGAGGCTCGGGGCCAAGGGGAAAGCTCCTGGTCCCGACGGGATCCCTGGCTGAGCCTGGGCCCTCGCCTTCGGCGAGGGAAACCTATTCGTAGCCACGCGCAGAGTGATGAGTGGGTGCCTCAGGGAGGGGGTTTTCCACCCAGAGTGGAGAAGGGTCAGATTGGTCCTCCTCCCTAAGGAGGCCAAGGCACCCGGGAGTGCGTCGGCCTACAGGCCGATATGCTTGCTGGACGAGGCAGACAAGGTGCTTGAACGCATCATTGCCGACCGCCTCGTCCAGCATCTGTCCTCGGAGGGGCCGAAGCTCCACGACCATCAGTTTGGGTTCAGGCCCGGAAGATCGACGCTGGACGCCATCCAGTGTCTCCGGAACCTGACCCGAAGGGTCGTGGAGAGGGAGGGCGGGGTGTTGTTGGCGGTGCCGCTCGACATAACCAACGCCTTCAACACCCTGCCCTGGCCGGATATCGGACGGGCTCTCGTGTATCACGGGGTGCCCGTCTATCTCCGGCGGATCCTCTAGGCCTATTTTGGGGGTAGGGACCTCGCCTTCTCGGTGGAGGGCGGGGTCCAGGGCCGGCCGGGGGAGAGCTGGGGGAGGCCCGTCTCCGGGCGGAGGCGGCGTTGACATCGGTAATGGGAATTATCAGGGACCTGGGTCTTAATGTGGCGCCCCAGAAGACTGCAGCCGTGTATTTTCACGACGGCAGTCGAGGGGTGCCACCGGAGACACAGGTCCTGGTAGTTGGCGCCCACATCCGCGTCGGGCCGACGATGAAATATCTTCGCCTGACGTTGGACAGCCGGTGGAGATTCGCGCCGCATTTCAGGCAGTTGGCCTCCAGGGTGCGCAAGGCCGGATTGGCCGTAGCCAGTCTGATGCGCGCCCATGGGGGCCCAGGCTGGAGGGCACGCCGCCTGTACGTCACAGCGGTGCTCTCAATCGCCCTGTACGGGGCGCCCATTTGGGCGTCACAGCTCCTGGCCTGTCGCAGCGGAAAACGCGTGCTGCGGCAGGCCTTGAGGCTCGTGTTAATCAGGGCGATTCGCCAATAACACCCCGCCCTCCCCCTCCACGACCGAACCGTGTCGTACATGGCAGCGACCACCCTGGCCGGTGTCCCTCCCATGGAGCCCTCGCCGAGGAGAGGCGCATCCTCTACTGGAGGGTGAGGGAGCTCCGCGAGGAGGGGAAACTCACGGCCAGGGGCCTGGCGGTCCTGACTCTCCAGGCCAGAGCCCGGACCCAGGAGATGTGGAAGGACATTTTGTCCGACCCCCTGGGACCCGGGCTCGCGACGGCCGAGGCTGTCCGCCCCTGTCTGTCCGAGTTGACAGACAGGAGAGGATGTGGAAAGTCTTTCTACCTGGTGCAGGTACTGACGGAGCACGGATGCTTCGGTAGGTACCTGCACCGGATAAGGAAGGAGCCCACCACCCGATGCCACCACTGCCCTGTGCTCGAGGACACGGCGCATCACACCTTGGTCGTGTGCCCAGCATGGGCCGGGGAGCGCCGTGTCCTCGCCAAGGCGGTGGGATGCCGCAGGTGGGAGCTCTCGCTCTCGCGCATAGTGAAAGCCATGTGCGGGAGCGAGGAGGCGTTGTCAGCGGCGGTCTCCTTCTGTAGGACAGTAATGTCCCAGAAGGAGACCGCCGAATGGGGGCGTCGGTCGGGAAGGCGTAGCAGAAGGCAACATCAGGGCCGGCGCTTCCCGGGAGAGGTTCGACAGCGGACCCGAGGTAGCGTCGGCCGAGGAGAGGACACCCGCCCGTACGGGCGGGGAACTTCCTCGGCCGCCTCGGGCCCGTCTCCGGCCGCGAGAGGGGGAGCAGGGCTTCCCTGCCCCCTCCCCCGAGCGGTCGGACAGGTAGAGAAAGGGGGGAGTGGCACCCCAGTTGGGGCTGGGACCAGTCCATCAAAATCCTCCCCCTCCGGTAAACGGAGGAGGGATAAAGAGGGAGGGTGGATGTCCCCTCTCCTCAGGAGAAACCAGAAGGCCAACCGGCGGGGCAACCCGCCGGGGGATCGCGCTCTCCCACTAATTTCCCTGGAACGGGGAAAGGGGGGCGCGGTATAGGGGTGAGGCGCTCCCAGTTTGGAGCCCTGGGGCCGGGGGGTTGGGGAGGGAATACGGAAGTAGTACCCCAGATTCCCCTCTCACCGATCCGACAGGTAGACATCCCGCAGGGGCTATAGTCGGTAGGAGTCCGACATAACCCCCGCCCCCCCCAAGGGGCGGGGGTATCCATGATGGATTTCCCCTGCGTGACAAAAAAATGGTATCCGCGACTGGTCTCCCCCGTGGGCGCCACCTTGAGCTTGAAGGTCCCGATGATGTACGGAGCTATGCCGGCGGGGCTTCGGCCCCTGGCAGGTCATACTATGCCGGAGTGGTCTGTACTGAGGAACTGGACCAAGAGCCTCCGACCAGGTTGGCTGACCGACCTGGTCTTGACCAGACTGGTCACAGAGTATGTGTGAGGATATTATCTTCCTTGGAGGCATTGCACACCGGTGCTCCTGCAGCCAAAAGGGATGATCTCCTCAGCATCCGCTCCAGGAAGGGGACCCCGTTCTCCAAGGCATTGCACGCCGATGCACGGACTCCCAAAGGGAACGGACTCCTCACCCACGCCAATCCGACCGTTATGGTTAGACCGAGGTGGAGGGACGTACCCGTACCCAGGGCTCTACCCCATGGGAATCCTCCCCTCATGGTGCCTGAGAAGCGGAGGGGTGCTCCGGGCCGCTCGAAGTGGACGTCGGAAGTATTCCGAGGTCGGGGTCGGGATACCCAAGCACGTCCTAAGAGGACCCACTTTCGGAGGCATTGCACGCCGGTGCTCCGGCAGCCAAAGGGAGTTAACGTCTTTCCCTCATCCGTCCTGGCTACGGCTGGGCGGATGGAGAATCCCACACCCGGGTTTGCACACCATGGTGTATAACTCCATGGTACCCGGGGGGTGGAGGGGTGCCTCGGGCCGCTCGGGCTTATTCTGAGGCCGGGGTCGAGGCACCCTAGGGCAAAGAGGGGAAAGGACCCCACGTTCGAAGGCATTGCACGCCAGTGCTCCGGCAGCCAAAGTAGGTGGACTACCCCGCTTTCCCTCATCCGTCAGGCTTCGGCCGGGCGGATGGAGAATCCCACACCCGGGTCTGCACCCCGGGTATATAACCCCACGGTACCCGGGGGGTGGAAGTGTGTCTCGGGCCGCGCGGACGTATTCCGAGGTCTGGATCGAGATACCCTCAAGCGCCATCGAAGAGGACCTCACCTCTGGAGGCATTGCACGCCGGTGCTCCGGCAGCCAAAGAGGGTGAACCTCTCCCTCATCCGTCCCGGTCACGGCCGGGCGGAAGGAAGAACCCACACCCGGGTCAGCACACCATGAGGGTTTGGAACCCCTCATGGTACCCTAGGGTATGGAGGGATGTTCTGGGCCGCTCGGACGTATTCCGAGGTCGGGGCCGGAACCCCTATGTGCTGTGCCCAAGGGAATGCGATCGCATCGCCCTAAAATGGACCCTCGGGCGGCGCGAGCACGCTGGCTGCCATGGAGGAGGCGTTCCCTGTGGGGTGCGACACCAGTGAACTACCTTTTTCCATGTGGCAGCGCTCTGCACAGTCGGAGGTGCGGGACCACCGAAAACGGCCTGGCCACCAGTGGTCAGGACGTGTGTAGGGGGCGGGAGACCAATGCCGGTGATGCCCATCCACCGGCCCGCGCCATATGTCGACTCCCCGACGGAACTCGGGGACACCACACCGGTCATGTTTCGAGTATTGCGCGTATACCCGGTAGGCAGAGCCGTGCAGAGTTGTTGGTATCAAACCAAATATGACTGACCCTACTAAAAACACAACGGACCTGAATGAACAAGTTATGACGACCTCAGCTAGTCACATGGACACAATAGAGCTGGTGACCTACCCCAGCTGTGACAAGGAAGACGCAGTAGAGGCAGCTACCGCGGGTCAGTCAGTCGCAAGCATAGCTACCAGGAAAAAGGATCTCCGTGGCTCCCGTAAGGAGGTCACAGAGAGAAGGAACACCCGTACTCTCAATAGAGATAGGGTGGTACAGAGGCAGGCAACCCACTCAACTTCGAGGTCGAGATCAAGGACACCAGTGAGAAGAAGAAGGGTGCTATCCTCCTTTTCCTCCTCGATAAGTCCAATAACGGAGGCCTCCTTCTCAACAAGGTGGGATATACCTCGCGATGAGGACGGAAACATGGATGTGGAGGAATTCGCCAAAAAAGCCATGCGGAAACGAGGAAGACCCGAAACTACCGGTGAATACAGGAAGAAGGAGATCTTTATGGCAAGAAAGGAGGAATTCCTAAGACATCAGAAGGAAAATCTCCTCCGTAATCTGGAAAGATCTTCAAAAATGACCGACCTATGCTCAAATAGATAGTACAGGGCGGTGATAAGGAAAAAAGAGGAGACCTTCGAAGAAGCTCCCTCTGCGGACATCACTGCATCTGTCATGGATGCGGCAATGCGGTTCCTTGGGATCGCAACAAGATCTAAAACACTGAAGGGCACGTTCGTGAAAGTCCTCAGAGACGCTTCTGCTATAATAGCGGCAGGAACAACTATAATGGGGAAAAGGATCGCATCGGACAAGGGAGAGGATGGCGAAATCCTGGAGGAAGTAAGGTTGGAAAACCAACAACTACGTACCTCACAGGAAGAGCTGAAAAAGGAGATGGCACAGATGAAAGAAATGATTAGGAAGCTAAAGGAGGCACCAACACCAGCGCCCCCCCACTGCTACCTCATCACCTCAGGAAAGGATGGAGGTGAGTGAGGAAATCAATCTCACACCTAGAGACGCGAGAATGCCTCCAAATGCAGACATAGACGAGGAAATAATGACCAATGTTGGTTGCATTGAAATCGAGCCGGATGCGATCAAGCTAGACCAGTACAAAGTCACCCCGATGCAGGTATACGAAGAAAAGGCAGAACAACTTAGCGCCAGACCAGGTCCGAGAGTAATCCAGAACGTCCCAGTAAATATCCGTTTACGGGTCAAGAGACTGGAGTAACCGGAAGATAATAACAAGGAGGAGAGTTTCGAAAACAGAGTGACGGCTATAGTCTTTTCGGCAATGGAGTTCTGGAAGACATGAGAAGATAACAAGGATAGTGGATCATCAAAGATGCACAAGGAAGATTAACTGCCAGAAGGAAGGAAAAAGGTGGGAGCACAAGGGGCTACACCCTTCCACCACGGCAAACAAGGAAAGCAGCGCCAACAACAGCTGACAAAAGCACGCCCCACTAAAGCTCCTATACTTACCGAGGAAGACTTCCCACAACTGAGGCCCAGTCAGGACACAGCAAAAACCGGGGCTGCCTCTGGCTCTAATCAGGAGGAATGGAGGAAAGTTGTGGGAAGAAAGGAAAAAAGGAGGGAAAAGAAGAAAGCCGAGACTGAGAAGAAACAGCAGGCACCGCGACAAGCCATTAACAACAACAATGGTAACAAAAAACAGGGAGAAAAGAAGAAAAATAAGAGGAGAGTGCCAAACACAGCGGCAGTAACGATAAGTGCCGCCAAAAAGGAGTACAAGGACTTCCTTAAAGAAGCCAAGACTAAGATTAATATAAAGCAATTGGGAATCAACAAGATAAATTCCAGGCAGGGAGTTACTGGCTCGCTGATACTGGAAATCCCGGGCGAGAACAACCAGGTCCAAGCTGACCAGCTGGCCTCCAAATTAAGGGAGGTCCTAAAAGAGAGGACTAGAATAGGACGCCCCAGAAAATGGGGGAACTCTGATTGCGGGTACTGGATGTAGCAACATCCGAGGAGGAAGCAGTCGAGGTCATCTGCAAGGAGAGCGGGTGTGACTCTAAGGACGTCAAAACTGCCAAAATTAAGGTCACACCCGGATGATCCATATCCCTATGGATACAATGCCCCTTGGCGGTCGCTAAGAAGGTCCTTAGTCACCTTGGGGAGGTTGGACATAGGATGGACACAAACTAGAGTAGAAATGTTGAACGCAAGGCCCTTCCAATGTTTTAGCATGGAGAGGGGCCATGTCCAACAAAACTGCAACAGTAAGGAAGATAGGCGGAACAACTGTTACAGATGTGGCGAAGCCGAACACAAGGCACGGGATTGCATCGGAAGAGTAAAATGCCAGGTGTGCATGGCAGCAGGCGCACTGGCAGGACACCGAATGGGGAGAGAGACCCGAGTGCAACTCCCTAAAAAATAAAAAGAAGGGGCAAAGAAAGAAGGAGGCTGCTCCACCTCTAAAATCAGACCAAACGGCCCCCTCCAAAAAAGAGGAAATGAAGAAGAGAGAGAGTGCACCTCCTCCTCCTGCTCCCTCCCTCCCACTTCTCCCCGTAAACTCTCCTGTTATATAGGAGGTGGGAAAGGAGGGAATGGAAGTGGAAAGAAGGGCGGAGAAACGAGCCCGCCCGCCCGCCCGCCCGGAAAATGAGGAAGAAAGCAGCGTTGGACAGAGGGAGCCGGGAGAAAAAATAGTCATAGTTGAACAACAGTAATGACTATCCGACTCCTTCAAGCGAACGTGCACCGTGCACGTCAATCATCAGCTCTGTTTGAGCACATAATGACGGAACGCGGTGCAGGATTAGAAATAGCGGCGGAGCCCAATAGAGTCTCCAAGAACCACTCTAGATGGTTTGAGGATGACCTAGGCTCCGTCGCTATAATATGGAGAGCCAACGAGAACTCCCCCCCTCAACCCAGTTGGGCAAAGGGAGGGGGTTCGTAGTGGCCAGGTGGGGGGCCCTTGTAGTGGTGGGGGCCTACCTCCCCCATATAAGAGCCTGGACCTTCCAGGATATAGGTTCAGGCTCCAAGAAATTGGTAGGACTGTTAGGCAGTATCTCCCAGGACCTGTCATCATAGCCAGGGACTTTAATGCTAAGTCAAAATTGTGGAATTCCCGGCATGGTGACAGGCGGGAGGAGGAAGTGGAGGACTGGGCTGCGGACCTAGGTCTACACCTTCTAAACGAAGGTAAAAAATCAACCTTCGTTGGGTCGCAGGGGGAATCTATCATCGACTTATCATGGGCGACCCATGCGGCCCGCGGGAGGGTGCAGGCATAGAGGGTGGCGGACGAGCTGGAGTCCATTTCGGACCATTTGATCATAGAAATGGAGCTGTCCGTCACCCCAAACGGTCTGCGGCCCAGGAAGAAAGAAGGTCCCCAACCAGCACGTTGGGTCCTGAGCCAGCTAAACAGGGAGGATTTAGAAATCTCCCTGGAGGCTACCACCTGGCCACAATGGACAGAGAGGCAGGACCTAAACTCTGCGGTAGCAGAACTTATGAGCCCGATCACACTCGCGTGTGATCAGGCCATGCCAAAAGTTAGATCCTGCCCCAAAAGATTTGCCTGGTGGTAGACCGACGAAATCGCGGAACTAAGGCGTAAGCCGGTCCGCCTCAAGCGGGTCTTCAGAAGAGCCCGGAATAAACGAGCACCGGACCCCGAGGCAACCCTGGCCGCCCGTACGGAATACTGTATAGCAGCATGAGCCTTGAAAAAGGCTATAGGGCTTGGCAGAGGAAAGAGGTGGGACAACCTCCTCCTAACGTTGGACGCGGACTCGTGGGGGCGTCCATTAAAGTTAGCCATGCAGAAGTTAAGACCATGGACGCCCCCGCTAACGGAAACGCTGGATCCCCGGTTCTTAGAACGGGTAATGGGGACCCTTTTCCCGATAAGGAAGGGGAACCCCCTAGCCCCTTATCGAATTCCCTCCCTTGAATAACAGTGGAAGGTACCGGGGGTCACAGAGGAGGAGGTGGCCGGGGCCATCAAACGGGTCAAAAGCCGAAAGGCTCCGGGACCCGATGGTATTCCCGGTCGAGTCCTCACCCTAGCCTCGGGGCACATTGCGACTAGAATGGCTGATATTTTCTCGGCGGCTTTCAAGGAGGGAAAATTCCCTCCAGTCTGAGGGAGGGCCAGTGTGGTGCTCCTCCGAAAGGAGGGCAAGCTGGAGGACTCTCCCACCGCATATCGCCCCATACGTCTCCTCGATTAGGCGGGCAAGGTGTTTGAATGCGTGATAGCTGCCCACCTCACGGAACATATGGCCCGGGAAGGCCTGAATCTCGATGACGGCCAGTATGGGAGGGAATATCCACGGTGGATGCGATTTTGCATCTAAGATCCCTCTCGGAGGCCATTGTGCAGGAGGGCAGGGTGGCAGTTGCAGTATCTATGGATATTGCAAACGCATTTAACACTCTGCCCTGGGGTAGGGTGGTGGAGGCGATGTCCCAACACTTTCGTTTCCCACCCTACCTCACGGCCGTCATCGAAAATTACTTCCGGGGTCGACGTCTAAGTCGGAGGGACGCCGACGGCAAAATACGCGAGAGGGGGATGAGCTACGGGGTTCCACAGGGGGCCGTGCTGGGCCCACTCCTATGGAACCTCGGTTATAACGCAGTCCTCCGGGTAGCCCTTCCCCCTGGCTGCAGTATCATCTGCATACCAGATGATACATTGATACTGGCCAAGAGGAACGACTGGGAGGACGCGGTACGCAACGCGACTTTTACAGTGACCTGCGCCGTGCGGACCATACGTAGGCTGGGCCTGAAGATGGCAGAAAGAAAGACGGAAGCAATTTTCTTTCATAGAAAGGAGATAAAGCCACCTCGGGCCCAGCTGCGGGTAGGAACAGTCAGAGTTCCTATTGAGGCCCAAATTAAATACCTGGGCCTCACACTGGACGGCACCTGGTGCTTCAGGGAGCATTTTGGCCGCCTGGTTCCCCGATTAAGGGTTATATCGGCCAACCTGGGCAAACTCATGCCCAATATCGGGGGAACGGACAGGAAGGCACGTCGCCTCCACGCGGGAATTATCAACTCGGTCGCCCTGTACGGCGCGTCTGTATGGGCGGAGACTTTGATCGTCAGCCGTCCATCGCAGGCACTCCTGCGCAGAGCGCAAAGGACGATGGCGGTCAGGGTCATCAGGGGCTATAAGACCGTGTCCCACGTGCCGGCGACGGCTCTGACGGGCATACCTCTTCAGGAGCTCCTCGCACTTATGTACAGATGCATGTACATAAAAAAGCGGGAGCTCTGGAGGAAAATACAGGCAGATAATTCGCTCGCCGGAGCAATGCGGCGCTCGAAGCATCAGGCTTGGCAGCTCCTTCTTCAGCGATGGCAGAGGCGTCTGACGGACGCCAGATATGGAAGGACTGTCGAGGCCGTCCAGCCCTATCTAACCGAATGGGTGGACAGGGAACATGGAATCCTGATGTTCAGGATGACACAGGTACTCAGCGTGAATGGTTGTTTCGGTGAGTACCTGTGTCGAATTGGCAAAGAACGCACGGCGCAGTGCCACCACTGCGAGGCTGACCATGACTCCGCGCAGCACATACTACAGGACTGCCCTGCATGGGCGGCGGAGCGCGGAGTCATGGTCAGAGAGTTGGGTCCTGATCTCTCACTCCCCAGAATGATTAATACCATACTGGGAAGTGAGAGAAAATGGGACACGTTTGCCTCCTTTTGCGAGGCAGTAATCTCGCAGGAGGAAGCGGAAGAGATACGCCGGCAGGAAGAGGGCAGGGGAAGGGCGCAGAGAAGACGGCAGCGCCGTCGACTGCAGCGTCGCTCCCCCAGTCGAGAAGGAGACGCCGACTCCTCGGGAGAAGAGGCGGTCTGAGGCATGGTGGGGCGACCCCTACCACTCCCCACCACCATCACCCCACCCCGTCCACCACTAACTCCTCCACTCCCTCCACCATCCTTTCTATCACTCCCTCCGACAACCACTCCCTTATCCCATCCACCGTCCCAAGTCCCACTACCCTCCCAGCCGCATAATGCTCCCTTGTAGGGCTAAGGGGGGGAAGGGGGACATTATCGCAGAGAGCGGTAGTCGTGTTAACACGACTATCAATTGTAAAAACACAGGGTGAACAAAGACGGAGAGAAGACTAACCGCCCCCCAGTCGCCCGTCGACTCCTAAAAAGGGAGTCGGATGACAGTGAGGGGGAGGGAAATGGGAAGTCACCAACAAGGTATTCCTCTAGACCTACCACATAAGGTGGGTGGAAAGGGAGGGTTTGCGACCACTACCAGACTTTTATAGGCTCGTGTGCCCGGCCGCTAGGGGATTCGAATTTCCCCCCCCCTAACCGCCGAGCAGGAGGGTGGGGCACCGGGCGGGGATTCCTAGTGCCCCAACCAGCCCTTCAAATGAAGGGCGACTGGTTGAGAAGGTGGATCAATCAATCGCACAACAGCGTCTAGGCGGCGCCCCGCTTGGCTGGGAACGGAGGTTGAAGCGCAGGCCCTTTGGCCGGCTTCTCCCTTCCCAGCCATACAGACGGGGCGTGTGGGGTGCAGGGGGAGCGGTGGTTGAAGATGAGCTTAGGCTCGCTTCCCTCCTCCCCTGGGGGAGTGGTGGTTGAAAAGGAGCTTCGGCTCGCTTCCCCCCTCCCCCCGCACCCCTTGGGGAAAGACGGTGGTCAGCGTCAGGACTCGGGGCTCCGATCGCAGTTACGCGGCCCCGGGACCCCGAGAACAGTCCCTTCGCAGCGCCACCCGGAGAGGTTTTAGCCGGTAAGAGTCCGGCATAACCCCCCACCCTTCCCCAAGAGTGGGGGTTATCCACGATGGATTTCCTCCTCGTCACAAAAAGATGGTATCCGCGGCTGGTGCCGAGAGGGGGATATTTCGCTCCCGCACATAGTGAAAGCCATGTGCGGGAGCCAAGAGGCATGGTCAGCGGCGCTCTCCTTCTGCGAGGACGTAATGTCCCAGAAGGAGGCTGCCGAGTGGAAGCACCGACCGGGGAGGTGTCGCCATGGTCGGCGCTCCCCGTGGAGGGGATTGGTAGAGGGCCAGAAGTAGCGCCGGCCGAGGAGGGGTTCCAGATCCGAAGGGGTCGGGAGCTCCCTCGGCTGTTTCAGGCCCGCCTCCGTCGGAGAGGGGGGTAGGGATTGTATCCCAGCTCCTGCTAGCTGTCGGACAAGTAGGGAAAGGGGGAGTGGCAACCCAGTTAGGGCTGGGTCCACTCCCCAAGAATCCCCCCTCGATTAGACGAGGGGGGATATGGAAGAGAGGCGGATGCCCCCCTCCTCCTCATAGGTGAAATCAGAAGGCCAACCAGCCAGGAAACTGGCCGGGCCGCGCCCCCCCTCCATTAATTTTTCTCGGTGAGGGAAAGGGGGTGCGGTACGAGAGGCGAAGGGCTCCCTGAGGACCCTGGGGCCGAGGTGTTGAGGAAGGAATGCGGGGGCAGTTCCCCTAACTCCTCTCACAACGGTCCGACAGATAGGCATCTCGCAAGAGTTTTAGTCGGTAAGAGTCCGAGATAACCCCCGACCCTTGGAGGGGTCGGAGGTATCCATGATGGATTTCCCCTGCGTGAACAAAAAAAAAGTTAAGTTTAGTATCTTCTGGAACGGTCGCCACCTTGTCGTGGTGCAGAAGCTTGATGGCCACAATGATCCAAGGTGATCGACTCGACTTGGAATCTTAGGATTCCAAGTTCGAGGGTGAACGGAGGAGAGTGGCTACTAAGAACGACCAGCCCATCCCTTTTCTAGGAAGGGAATGGGTATACGGGCGATCGGGCTCGTTAGTCCGTAGTCAGACACCGAACGAGGGAATGGAAAACCCATTGGAAAAACCCGGACATCGGGCTCGTTAGTCTGAGAGGTTGCCAGACAATCCGACGAGGGGAAGGACACCCACTGGAAAAAACCCGGTCTAGTGGGCTCGTTAGCCTCACGGCAACCTATTCCGGAGAGGAAACTCCGATATCAAACCCGGGCGAGGGCTCGAGAGCTTGACTTCGTGTGCAAGCAACCGACGTGAAGGGGAGGAAGAACCCCAATACAAAACCCGGGTATCGGGCTCGTTAGTCTGGGAGGTTGCCAGATATTCCGACGAGGGGAAGGAATACCCATTATAAAAACCAGGGTTAGTGGTCTCATTAGCATTGAGCAACCTATTCCGGAGATTGGAAACTCCGTTAACAAACCCGGGCGAGGGCTCGAGGACTTGACTTCGTGGGCAAGCAACCTATTATTAGGGGAGGATGAACCCCAATATCAAACCCGGGAGTGCGGCTCGTTATCCTGAGGGCACCTGCACCGGAGAGAAAACTCCGCACAAACTGAGCGTTTGTGCTCGTGAGTCTGGTTGTCCAGACATCCGAAACGGAGAGAAAACTCTGAACCAAACCGAGCGTTCGAGCTCGTGAGTCTGGCAGTCCAGGCACCTGAACTAAAGAGAAGGAAAAACTCTGACTAATAAACCCAGACGATCGGGCCTGTGAGTCTATTTTCTCAGACATCCGAACAAGGGTACGGAAAACCCAATGAAAAACCCCGGTATCGGACTCGTTAGTTTGGGAAATTGCCAAACAATCCGACGAGGGGAAGGACACCCACTGTAAAAACCCGGGTTAGTGGGCTCGTTAGCCTTGTGCAACCTATTCCAGAGATTGGAAACTCCGTTATCAAACCCGGGCGAGGACTCGAGAGCTTGACTCCGTGGGCAAATAACCTTTTATTAGAGGAGGAAAAACCCCAATACCAAATCCGGATGATCGGGCTCGTTGGGCCCGCGGTGTCAGTCAACCGAACCAGGGGAAGGAAAACCCAATGCAAAAACCCGGGCGTGTAGGCTCGCTAGGGCGACCACAACAGAGAGAAAATCTGACAAAAACCGGGCGTTCGGGCTCGTGAGTCTGCCAGTTCATACATCCGAAACTAGGGGAGGAAGAACCCCGAATAATAAACCCGGACGATTGGGCCTGTCAGTCTGGTCTACCAGACACCAAGCGAGGGGAAGGAAAACCCAAAGTAAAAACCCGGGAGTTTGGACTCGTTAGCAGCATGGCAACCAAACCGGAGAGGAAAACTCCGATTGAAAACCGGTCGGGCGTTTGGACTCGTTAGTCTCAGGGCGACCAAACCGGAGAGGAAAACTTCGTAAACAAACCGGTCGGGCGCTCGGGCTCGTAAGTCTGGTTTCCCAGACCAGCGGAAGGAAGGAAGGAAGGAAGAACCTCAAAGAACAAACCCGGGGTGTCGGCCTCGTTAGCCTAGTGAGGCAGCCGATTGTATGAAGTCCTCGTGGTAGAACTCGTGTTAATTCCTCTGCACGAGAGCTACTGAAAGGCAACACACGGTGGAGTGTGCTGCGGGCCCTGGGGTTCCAGGCACCACAATCGAACCGAGCACCTCGGGTTCCTGAGGGCGGCGGATAGTCGGCAACGGGGAGCAAGCGCTGCCGTGTAACCCCTGATCCGTTAGGCCAATGTCCTTAGGAGCTAGGAGGACCTTCGGGTACGGGGGGACAGCGGATAGTCGGCAACGGGGAGCAAGCACTGTAGTGCACCTCCTGATCCGTCAGGCCAAAGTCCTTCGATGCTTGGGGGGCTTGCTCGGTGGGGAAGTCTGGAATGCCCACAAGGTGACGGGGTAGGCTCCACAAGAGTGTAGGATGGCACAGCCATCCAGTATGAATGTGTATGTGGGGGGTGGGGAATCCGGAGGGGGCAGATGACGGCGTGGTGTCCTCGAAGGGATGGGGCTGAGGCGGAGACGGACAGGCCCGTCCCGCAACATCGGGATACATACACCGAATGAATCAGCCTATACAACATCTGAAGAAGGGTTTTTCTGGGCATTTCTTGAGGAAACTTGGGGAATGCACTCATCGGTGTCCCAGTCTCACCCTTACGTGGATGGCCGGTTGATCCGCGGACTGGCGAAGCTGTAATGTGGAGGGTGCAGCCGGGCCGCTGCCCATGGCCCGGTGGTAGCCCTCGTTCGGCAGTCCTGCATGGTCCGTGAATAAATTGGTATGCCTTCAGGCATTTTACGGTGAAGCGGTTGGGTGCGGGTTGGACAAGGTCCAGCCCTCAAACAACTGTAATCGCAACACCCGGCAGTCGGCAACTCTGGGTCAACGCACCCGGTGATCCGGTCGGAGCATCTCTGGTGCGCAGAGGCTGGAGTAACCGAAGGCCACTGTGCATTAGGATATTTCCTTACAGTATTGTCACGACTTTGTGTCGTCAGACGAATTGGCTCCTATGTGACGAACACCTCACAGGTGTGGGTCGCACTCAGCAACACCGGTCGCGCTGGATTTAACAGCCGTCGGGATGCAGTGCGCGTTACGAATCTACTTCACGAGTTAAGTCGAGTGATCGAAGAAGGAAGGCATTGCCTCGCCCGTCAATTGTAATACGATTGTAATGCATGACGAGATGTCGTGAGATACCCGAAATTCGAATGCCCGACGTGACTGGTCGCAATGTCGATCTAGCGTCGAGAAAATAACTGTAATGCACGAAACAATGGTACACACGAAATAATGGTACACAAGCGAAGATGTGTCAGAAAGAATTCACGGGTAGCCAAATACCACGTCATCTGATCAGTGACGCAAAAGAGATAAATTAGATTTATATTCATGATTCCTATCTAATCTAGAGAAAGAGTAAACTTCGAACAATGGCACAAGTTGCAAAACAATGGCTCAATTACAAAGCATGGCAAAGCAAACAAACACTTCATAATTGAAGATGTTATAAGGAAACCGCAAAATTAAGCTATATAGCATCCAATGAAGAAAGACAGGAAGGCGGGGTCTGGTTTGCAAGAGCTTGCCTGCTCGTAGCCGGACACCCTACCAGTTGTCTCTAGGCATGCACACACATGGAGGAGGGAATTAAAGTTCATGGCTTGAAGAGTCGTAGAGTGCCCCTACCTAAGGGGTGCCGCCGACACCTTTCTCGGAAGGCCGCAGCCAGCCTCTGTGTGTGCGTAAGAGACAACTGAAGGGCGCGAGAGCCAAGGAAGCGGACGGCGGCCCGCAACCTAGCTTGAGCGCCATGGGCAATGCCGTTTCACGATGGCCCCCATTGAGTTACTTAACGGTACCTGCCTTCCATACCATACGTAATTCGTATATAATTATAAAACCAAATATAGCTAATATATAATAGGAATATAAATATTCCTATCAAAAGAGCCTCCGTATGAAATGAAATGCAACACACCGCAAAAGGGCTTAGAAAATCAACTCTGACTCTAAATCAAAGGCATGCTGCCCAAAAACTATTCGAACGAGCTTGCAGGGAGCTATCACACTAATAATGGTCTCCACGGCAAGCGAAAGTCTACATTCGGGCTGAATAACTGAGTAGGAAATGATACGTCTGACCTCGAAGTATTCAGCAAAAAGCATGGCAATAAACGACGAAGCGTGTAAACACCAACGTCCCAGGACAAAGCACACGTGCACTGATTGTAACTTAGTACACTAAACGGAGCTGAGATTTCCAAGTGTACAGCACGTGTGCATCGAACGAAGTCCAAAAAGACGAAAATCCTACATGGCAGGGGCTCTCAGATTGAGAAAGACTAAAAGTAAAATGCACCAACACACGATCGAACATCCAAGTGTCCAAAATAGCAAACAATGCTGTGGACGATAGTAAACTCACCAAAGCAGAGAAGCGAATCTGGGGACGATAGGTTTCGGCTGACGTCCTACGGACCGCTATTGCCATGCGTGACATGGAACGGGGCGACCTGGGTATTGTCCTGGGGCCCCAAGTCACGTTAAGGACTCTGCTATACATGCAGTACTCGTACGAGTGACAAACTACCGCCCAACGCAGCAAGCAACTAGATACTATAATTGGAAGACAGCGAAGCGTGTTAAAGCAGAGAAGCGAATCTGGGGACGATCGGTTTTGGCTGGTGTCCTACGGACCACTATTGCCATGCGTGACATGGAACGGGGCGATCTGGGCATTATCCTGGGGCCCCAAGTCACGTTATGGACTCTGCCAGGTGTACCGGGACATCCATGGGACTCACACGAGAGCCCCTTATAGCCAACAAGGAAATCGTTAATAGAGACACTGCCCGGGTAGACGAAGGTAGGCTCACGCTCTGTTGAAACGGGACTCGCGAGGCGAAATCCAAGTCTTCCCATTGCGATGAAACGAACCTGATTGTCTCGGCCTGGGAAACCGAACCAACAGGAGTAGCGACTGGGAAAGATGAACCATCGAGACAAGGAGAATACCAAAATCGAACAGGCAAACAGCGTTGTAGACCGCTCTAGGTACATCGCTGGGGTAAATCCTGATACACGTAAATTTGAACGTGTCCCAATGCTAACGCTCGGGTCGCGCTGATGGCTGTTGGGACGGTAAACATACACAGTAGCTAGCGGCCCCCCGGGAAGATTACGTGGTCGACCCGTAGTCAAACGATATTCTCAAGCCACAGTGAAGGAAACGCGCCTAGGGCTGAATGGCTGTGGAGATGCTAAAAATCACAGTCTAAAACGCTCCCCCAGAGGTACCTGTCGACCCCTCTGCGGTACCCCAGACTGCCCCATACTGCCTTAGTAGCAGTCTTCGAACTGTCCGCATTGTATTAGAAAGATTAGAAAGGTGCGATAATATGTGCGGGACTGCCCTCTCAAAATCTTCCGGGTGCCGAGCAGCGGCGACAGAAATGTTAGGATCTCTTTCGGAGACATCTGCATCTCCAAAGAGGCAGAGAAAATCTGCCCTCAAGGCTCAGTTTTAGGCCCAGCTTGCTGGATAGTCATGTTCGACAGCCTCCTCCGTGAACTTGACAAAGAGATAGGCAGGTCATCCATCGCGTACACTGACGATCTGCTGGTCACAGTCGAAAGCGACTCCCGTTGCGAAATTGAAGAGCGAGGGCAGCGCAGTGTTGACTTAATCAACAAATGGTACGAAAGGGCAAGACTCCAGATCTCTTTGCTTAAGACTGAGGCGGTTGTCCTCAAGAGTACATTGATCAGGAGAGCCCCGATAGGCAGAAAGGGAGGAGCACGTCTGAACCGAAAACGAAAGGCAGTTAGAGTCAAGAAATCGAACCTTGCAGCGAGACCACCGACCATCCGATTAGGGCCAAAGAAAATTCAATTAGAAAGTTAGGTATCTGGGCATTCATTTTGACAAAGAAACGGAGTTTCCTCCCATTGTAAATACTTGCGCGGTAAGGTCGAACCGCTTTTCAGCAATTTAGCTAGGGCTGTGGGATGTCAATGGAGGCTGCGCTTTAGCGCACTCTCGACGATCTATCGGGGTGTGTTTATTCCGACGGTGGCATACGCCACTGCCGGATGGATTGACCGATGCGGAGAAGAGCGGCCTGAAGGATCTCCGGACCCTACAACGTGTTCATGTCGGCGATTGCTGCATATCGCACGGCGTCGACGGAATCGCTTTGCTGCTGCGGGTGTGGTCTCAGTTGATATCCTCCTTAACGAATACAAGGCGTGATATTCAGCTAGGAAAGAAATGGATGCTAAAATAGGGAACATCATAATCCCGTTCACCGGGAGCATCAGAGACCAATGGTCTCTATAGGGATGAGGCGCTAAACGTATGGCAAGCTCGATGGTCTTCTTCGAGCAAAGGCTGTATAACAAGCGCTTTCCAAACAACGCCCGGGACAGGGTGAACGCCAGCCGGGTGAAGCCGGGGACCATTACGTCACGCAGGTGCTCACTGGACACGGCAAGTTCCGGGGACGCCTCGCGTCCTTAGAGTTCGTGGAAAGTGGCTTGTGTGCGTGTCGAAAGGCCGAAGATACAGCGGTGCATCACTTGATGGAATATTCGGACTTCGAGCCGCAGAGAGAAGCTCTGCGGCAATTCGTTCCGGCCGGAAGCTGGAAATGGCCGGAGGCGGCACATTTCTTCATGACAATTCCAGAGGCCTATTCCGTGTTTGCGGCAATCTGTAGGGAATCTCCTTTAGTTAAAGGGTCCATGTTAGGCTTGCTATTTCACTTTCGTTTTCTTCTACTCTCCTTTCTTTCGCTTTTCTCTACTCTATTCTAGAATCTTTCACTCACTTTATAACTCTATTCTAAAATCCTGTCCGCTAAAACCCACCTACCGTATCATATATTCCTTTCTAGTCCCATCCTATCCAAGGGTCAGAGCGTGTGTCCAGGCTCGGGACATAAATGAGCGGGTCTTCCCGTGGTTCCCTGTGGACGCGGCACGCGAGACGACACCCTAACGGGAGTCGACGCGCGTGTCGCGACTAAACCGCTCATCCTGCGAAGTACGACCCACGCAGGCGCTGCTGGATTTTTCCATTGCCCGTTTCAGTGGTCGTAGACAACTCGATTGAAAGTGGTAGTGTAGCGTATAGCTTTAACAAGCTGAGGTAGCATGGCGCGGTACCCCTGGGTGTCGGGCTTCATAATAACTACATTAGGGTCCCATTCTGATGACGGGTACCGCCGGGTGTGCCGGAGATCCGTCTGTTTGGGTGGGGAAAGGGGACCAAGATGTGTCCCCTATCTTTCCCCCCGTGGGAGCCATCTTGTCGTGGTGGGGGGGATTGAAGGTCCCAGTGATGTACAGAGCTATACCGGCGGGAGTTTCGGCCCCTGGCAGGTTCTACCATGCCGGAGTGGTCTGTACTGAAGGACTGGACCAAGAGCGCCCGACCAGGCTGGCTGACCAGCCTGGTCCTGACCAGACTGGTCATAGAGCGGATGGAAGGAGAACATCATCCCTGGAGTCATTGCACGCCGGTGCTTCGGCAGCTAAAAGGAATGACTCCTCAGCACTCGCTCTAGGAAAAGGACCCCGTTCTCTGAGGCATTGCACGCCGGTGCTCCGGCAGACAAAGGGAACGGACCCCTCCCTACCCACCTCGATCCGACCGTTACGGTTAGATCAGGGTGGAGGGACGTACCCGCACCCAGGGCTCCATCCCATGAGGATCCTCCCCCATCCTACCTGGGAAGCGGAGGGATGTTCTAGACCGGTCGGAAATATTCCGAGGTCTGGGTCGGGGCACCCTAGCACGTCCTAAGAGGTTCCACTCTCGGAGGCATTGCATGCCGATGCTCCCACAGCCAAAGAGAGTGGACCTCTTTCCCTCATCCGTCCTGGCCACGGCCGGGCGGATGAGGGATCCCACACCCGGGCGGTGATGCCAGAAAAGCACTCCGGTAGCACAGCACAGCGCGTGAGGGGTAGCGCACACAACGAGCGGACACTCCGTGTCCGTGAGCATTCGGTGTTTCGGCCGGCGTCGGGCTTTAGACAAGAGCAGACGATGTCTGTTGTCTCTGTCTTCGCCGAGCGATACATATAGCTAACTCCGCCGGCCGCGGGAATCTCGCGCTATAGACTTCTCTTTATATTTCACCGCTCGTAGGCCCGCCTCGCGTATTTAGAAACATAAAATAATTCTTATGTTGTTCAGAGTATGCATTGTTAAAGTTGTAGACATAGGAATATTGTATGGGTAGTAAATAAATGAGTTTTGCCTGAAATCGGCGAGTTTTCGTGTATTTGAAATATGTTTGCTATATTTCTGAGTACTATATTCAAAGATATTGCGAAAAATGCCGGCATTATTAATGTAATATAATTATGCAATCCATTACACAATAGTAATAATGCCCGGCATACTGCAGAGTAACCGTAAACATACTCGGAAATACACCAAAAACGTTTTGGAATAACGAATACTTTCAGATTTCGGCCAGCATCTGTTACTTTTCTATTGAAAAACACAGTGCTCGAGAATAATTAATTTATTTAACAATAACGATACAAGAGCGCTAGTGCTTCCTAGCATAGTCTAGTGATTATATTACTTGATTATATATCCACACTTCTACATCCTGTTTTTCATACTGTGTCTTACTACATAAATCAAACGTTGAAGTACATGCAATTTGTTCGTTATAGAAACGATATAAAGAAAAGGATATTATGAAGGATGTAAGGTACAATTAATTTTGAATTTATTAAATATAATAAATTGATTGTGACAGTGATATTATGACGTTAGGCGAACTTATTATTCCCGCATCTGTTTTCCCATGAGCATCAACACTGGCATGCGTTGTCTGATGACGCGATGCGCAGTTTTCCATTGTTGTACGCGTCGATGCGCGTCAATTGTTTTTGTAGCGCCTGCCGAGATACTCAGGCATAGACGCGTTTTTTATGTCACAGTGATCTCACGTCGCAGAAAGCTTTTCCTATTCTCACGCCTCCTAACCTCATAATTTTTTATCTTCCTATTCTTTCTTTATATTCTTTTACTATTACTCATTGTTTTTTGTTCTTCATATTTCTGATATTCTTTATCTTATCTTTCTGCTTTCTTTATTCTTTTCGCTTTTCTCTTCTTATTCTTAAATCTACTTATTCTTTATTTTCTTTTTTCTCTTTCTATTCTTTATATTCTTTCTATTCTTTTTATTCTTTATTTTCGTTTTTTTCTTTCTTCAGTGTCTCTTATTTTTTTTCTCACTATAGAAACATGCGATGCAACAAAACCATCAAGGCGAAAATTTTTTAAAGCATAGCTCAATGATGACCGATATAAATCATGGATACGCATCATCAGATAATACGGTGTATCATTGCGCCATATGTAAATTCTGCCCCATTAGTCGCGCACGCTGCATGCACTAAAATGTTCGCATTTTGCGAAGACTTTCTTAAAAAAACCTGTTAATTATATTAACAGCAGTCCGAAGCGTTCAGCTATTTTTAAAGACTTGCGCGAATGTTTTCAAGATTCGAATCGTAAACTTTTAAAGTTATGTGATACCCGGTGGCTCTCACATTATATCAGGTGTAGTAAAAAGAAATCCATTATTTTTGCATGAAATTGAAGGCTTTTATTACCATAGTTAGAATGATCCGATTTAGATCAAACATGCGCCGTTTTATTCGATAACTTGTTGCCATTTTGAAGGTAATTTCATTATGCCTCTCTCATAGAAGTCTTCGTCCCTATTGGCAAAAAATTGAGACGGTCGATTTTCACAAGCCTCTCTTGAAGCGAATTTTTCACCAGCAAAATTGTTCGCCATGAACAGGAACAGATGGTAATCACTTGGTGCCAGGTCCGGACTATAAGGTGGATGCATAAGAACCTCCCAACCAAGCTCCCGGAGCTTCTGGCGAGTCACTATCGATGTGTGTGGCCTGGCGTTGTCCTGATGGAACACAATTCCTCTCCTATTGGCCAAAGCTGGCCTCTTCTGGGCGATTGCTTCCTTCAGACGGTCCAATTGTTGACAGTACAGTTCCGAGTTAAGAGTTTTGCCGTAGGGGAACAGCTCATAGTAGATAATTCCCTGCCAATCCCACCAAACACATAGCAAAACCTTCCGGGCAATTAATCCTGGCTTGGCCACCGTTTCCGCCGGCTCACCGCGATTCGACCACGACCGTTTTCGCGTGACGTTGTCGTAAGTGATCCACTTTTCATCGCCAGTGACCAACCGCTTCAGAAATGGGTCGATTTTGTTGCGATTCAGCAGCGATTCGCAAATGGAAATTCGGTCCATGAGGTTTTTTTTCGTTAATTCGTATGGCACCCATACATCGTGCTTCTTTTTGTATCCAGCCTTATTCAAATGGTTCCAAACGGTTTTTTGTGCAATCTTTAGCTCTTGGGCAATCGAAACAGTGCTTACATGACGGCCGGACTCGACAATGTCCATGATTTTATCGATATTTTCGACAATTGGCCTTCCAGTGCGTGATGCATCTTTGACATCAAAATTACCGTAACGTAATCAACGAAACCAAAATTGCGCGTGATTGGCTGTTACAGTATAAGGACCATAAACACTATTCACATTTTCAGCCGCCTGGCTTGCGTTTTCGCCTTTATCGAAGAAAAACTGTAAAATATAGCGTATTTTCTCTTTGCTAGTGTCCATCTTTGACGTGCGCTCAAACAAAACTGAGTTAACTAATCACAAAACTGTCAGAAAAGTTTTTTAATACGAAATCTCATCTTTCTAACGCCATCTAGTGGAACCCGATCGGACTTATACAACGCGAGATACAAATAATTAAAGCCATCTATTGGAAAAATAATGGATTTCTTTTTACTACCTGATATATCTATTGAAAGAATTCTTGAATTGTGGGATACCATAAGACATTTCCTTAGTGAAATGGTCGTGAGTGAGGAAACAAAATCTGCGGAACATTTATTATCCGTCATGAATAATATAGACACCAAAGCGTGTTTTCTATTTTTGAAATATATTTTAAATTTTTTAATGCATTTAATGCTTTCTTCCAAGCTGCAGAAACAAGAATGCCTTTGCTGTACACTAAATCTGTTAATTTTCTTATGCAAGTTACGCAAAACCCTGATACCTGAAAGAGTAAAAGACATACTTATAAATATACAATATAATATTTTTGGATGAAGAAAATCACAAAGCAATTAATGATATTTATTTAGGATCTGAATGTGAGGAATATTTCGAGACGTTACTCGAAGAAGGACATGCAGATGTTATTGCGAATATTCGACAGAATTGTTTGCAATTTTATATTGTTGCTGCCGAAGAAATTAAAAAACGACTACCCATTTATGATGTACTTTTACATAAATTACAAAGTTCCTTTTACCACATATACCTTTTTTTGATAATAACAGAGAAGTATCTTTCAATGATGTTTCTTACGTTGCAAAAACTCTGAGTGGTTTTGACGAAAATGGTTTAAAAGAAGAATGGCATACATTGTATAATGATTTTACTGATGAGGAAAAACAGAAACTATCGACATTAAATTTTGCTGGTATGTGGAAGGAAATTATAAAACGTCAGTATAATAATATTACAAAGTATCCGAATCTAAAATTATTCGGGCAATGCCCGAATGCCAGTGTTGATGCTCACGGGAAAACAAATGCGGGAATAATAAGTGCGCCTAACGTCATAATATCACTGTCACAATCAATTTATTATATTTAATAAATTCAAAATTAATTGTACCTTACATCCTTCATAATATTCTTTTCTTTATATCGTTTCTATAACGAACAAATTGCATGTACTTCAACGTTTGATTTATATAGTAAGACACAGTATGAAAAACAGGATGTAGAAGTGTGGATATATAATCAAGTAATGTGATCACTAGACTATGCTAAGAAGCGCTACCGCTCTTGTAACGTTATTGTTAAATAAATTAATATTCTCGAGCACTGTGTTTTTCAATAGAAAAGTAACAGATGCTGGCCGAAATCTGAAAGTATTCGTCATTCCAAAACGTTTTTGGTGTATTTCCGAGTTTGTTTACGGATATTCTGCAGTGTGCCAGGCATTATTACTATTGTGTAACGGATTGCATAATTATATTACATTAATAATGCCAGCATTTTTCACAATATCTTTGAATATAGTACTCAGAAATATAGCAAACATATTTCAAATACACGAAAACTCGTCGATTTCAGGCAAAACTCATTTATTTACTACCCATACAATATTCCTATGTCTACAACTTTAACAATGCATACTCTGAACAACATAAGAATTATTTTATAATGTTTCTAAATACGCGAGGCGGGCCTACGAGTGGCGAAATATAAAGAGAAGTCTACAGGGTGCACGATTTATCTAAAGACATTGAAATATCTCGAGAACTATGCATTGGATAAAAAAAAAGTGCTTAATGAAAGTTGTTAGCTTCGAAGGAGGACATCCAATGATATCAAACTTGATCTCCAACCCCACCCCCTGGGGGTGGGAGTTGGGGGAAACTTTGAAATCTTAAATGGAAACCCCCATTTTTTATTGCAGATGTGGATTCTACGCCACAAAATACGTAAATTTTGTCCGAAACTTTTTTTTTATTCGTGATAGATGGCGCTGTAATCGCAAAAAATTATATTTTCCGCAATTCTCCAGAAATGATCATTGGATTGAGAAATAAAAAATACCTGTTCAATATTTTTAAAGAACATAATAAAAGTTATTCCCCCCCCATTCTCTCGGGATAGGGTGGGTGATAACGTTCCAATCTAAAATGGGGACCCACATTTTTCATTGCAGAATTAGATTATACGTGAAATTTTTATTGAAACAATTTTTTTCATTCGTGATAGATAGCGTTGAATTTTTCCGAGAAACTACTTTTAGCGTTACACAGGAACAACGACGAAGACGTAGTAGTTTTGTATTCCCTTCGTGTGCTTTTTTAATGTGAGTCCCCTCGCCTTTCACAGATCGGAGTGCTTTTTTAATGTGAGTCCCCTTGCCTCTCACTGTTCAATTAATTAGAGTAAGTGTTCGAAATGTTTACCTTCAACTTCAATATACTTATTGATCCTTTTTTCAAATGACTGTACACATCATGCAAAGTGTGGTATCTCTCAAAACAGTCTGGAACATGTAATGGTACAAGGCATTTCTTACATTCCCATATAGTTTTACTTCGTTTTTTGTGTTTGGTACACACTCTACACCTTCGCTGTGGATTCTTTTTGGCATTTGTGTCTGGCAAACAATCCCACCCGACGTGCCACGCACGTCGTTTTTGTTTCTGTGACAATCGCATGACGACGTACATACCACGTCGTTGGCGATTCTGTGACAAAAGCATTACGACGTGCGTGGCACGTCTTTCCAGCACAAGTGGTTAATGTGAGTCCCCTTGCCTCTCACTGTTCAATTAATTAGAGTAAGTGTTCGAAATTTTTACCTTCAACTTCAATACACTTATTGATCCTTTTTTCAAATGACTGTACACAGGATAGAAGCATATCTGCGGGAGTTTCAGCGCAAGCGTTCCTTATGCGTTCGACCATGTTTTCACGAGTTGTTGGCACTTGTTGATAAACCTTATCTTTTAGGTAACCCCACAGAAAGAAATCCGGCGATGTCAAATCAGGCGACCTAGCAGGCCAATTAATCGGGCCACCTCTGCTAATCCACCGACCATTGTAATAACGGTCTAATACTTCCCGTGTTGCTATTGAGTTATGCGCTGGGTAACCGACATGCTGAAACCACATACTTTGTCGAACGTTCAAGGCAACATCATCAAGTAGTGGTGGTAGTTCCTGTTCCAGGAAATTTCGATATTTGATTCCATTCAAACTACCTTCAATAAAATAAGGACCAATGAGTCTGTTCCCTATGATTCCACACCAAACGTTAACCGACCAAGGACGTTGATGTTCAACTTGTCGTAACCAGTGGAGATTTTCTACACTCCAGTAATGCATGTTATGTCGATTAACGCCACCATGATTTGTGAATGTAGACTCATCTGAAAATAGTACATTAGCAATGAAATTGGGGTTCGTTTGCATTTGTTGAAGTGCCCATTCACAAAACACCACTCGATTATGAAAATCATCGCCATGAAGTTCTTGATGCAGTGAAATGTGTTATGGGTGATACTTATGACGATGCAATATTCTCCGATGCGAATACTATCTCCGGAAATTCCGAAATCGCGATGTAATTGCCGAGTGCTTACCTGTGGGTTATGGTGAACAGCTGCTAGCACAGCTATTTCATTAACTTCTCCTGTAAGAGTTGTTCTTCGTTTTCTTTTTTTAGTTTGTACGCTGCCATCCGAGATAAAGGCAGTCACAACTTTGTAAAAAAAAGAACGTGAGCGAACATTGTCTGGAAAACACTCAGCATACAAGGCAACAGCATCGTCAACATTCCTCCTACATTCACCATAAGTCAGAATCATTTCAATTTTTTCTTCTACGGTTGCAGAATTCATTTTCCACTTGCAATTCTGTTCAAAGAATGAAGGGTAGATATGCAGGTAATAAAAACCAGTCAAGTAAAATGAAATTGTTAGAGATGCTTTCAGTTCTAATTCTGAAAGAAAAGTGAGCTCTGACCGCATTGTACTGCCTTTTATAATAAGCCGTAGTTCGCCACACACCCACAGTGGCGCGTCGAGCAGTACCCTCTTCGATTCGGGTTCCCATTTGAGATTTGAACGTTACCACCCACCCTACCCCGAGAGGATGGGGGGGGAATAACTTTTATTATATTCTTTAAAAATATTGAACAGATATTTTTTATTTCTCAATCCAATGATCATTTCTGGAGAATTGCGGAAAATATAATTTTTTGCGATTACAGCGCCATCTATCACGAATAAAAAAAAAAGTTTCGGACAAAATTTACGTATTTTGTGGCATAGAATCCGTATCTGCAATAAAAAATGGGAGTTTCCATTTAAGATTTCAAAGCCTCCAACCCTCATCCCCAGGGGGTGGGGTGGGAGGTCGAGTTTGGTATCATTGGATGTCCCCCTTCGAGACTAACAACTTTCATTAACCACTTTTTTTATCCAATGCATAGTTCTCGAGATATTTCAATGTCTTCAGATAAATCGTGCACCCTGTATAGCGCGAGATTCCCGCGGACGGCGGAGTTAGCTATACAGGGTGATTCAAAACAACCTTCCATTATTAAAAGTGTAAAATCCTGATAAAATTCTAAAACAACTTTTCCTCTTGCAAATTTTGGCAAAAGCTTAGATTTTTAATTATTAACAAAAATAATAGACCTATTGCGGGTCGGGTACGGGAGGTAGACAGGTGCGGCGCAACCGTCAGACGTGGGCGCTAACGCGAAGTACCCGTAGCAATCAGCTGATCACACCACACATGTTATACACTAGCTACGTTCCAATATTCAGTGCCAGCATAAAAATCTGTATTTTCTGTGACGTTAGGTGATTGTTATAACTGGCAAAAATTTTGGAAAACAGCCAGGATTGTACGCGCACATGCAAGCACGTTCTCGGTCTCTCCGAGTCTTTCTGTCTCTTTCTCACTCATTCACTCGTATTCATTGCACGACCAATGCGAAGCGGCGGTTGTGCGTGGTGGGGGATGGACCAATGAACATCCCGCGACGATCGTATAAATGCGTTGAAACAATCGATGCGTTAATCAATAAACCCGCGGTTATTGGAAGCGTTAACGTCAAGACGATATGGACGATATGCAGCATACATGAACGAAGAATATTATGACATGCTATTGACACTCGGAGCCTGTCACGGCCAGGTGCCGCTGCTGCTCGAAGATACGCCGAGCTGTACCCCAACCGAGCAAGACATCCGTCGCACCACGTTACAGATACAAAATACAAATTTTTATGCTGGCAATGAATATTGGAACGTAGCTAGTGTATAACATGTGTAGTGTGATCAGCTGATTGCTGCGGGTACTCCGCGTTAGCGCCCACGTCTGACGGTGAGTTGCGCCGCACCTGTCTACCTCCCGTACCCGACCCGCAATAGGTCTACTATTTCTGTTAATAATTAAAAATCTAAACTTTTGCCAAAATTTTGCAAGAGGAAAAGTTGTTTTAGAATTTTATCAGGATTTTATATTTTTAATAATGGAAGGTTGTTTTGAATCACTCTGTATGTATCGCTCGGCGAAGACAGAGACAACAGACATCGTCTGCTCTTGTCTAAAGCCCGATGCCGGCCGAAGCACCGAACGCTCACGAACATGGAATCACTCGTTGTGTGCGCTACCCCTCACGTGCTGTGCTCTGCTGCCGGAGTGCTCTCTGGCATCACTGCACCCGGGTCAGCACACCATGGGGGCTTGCCCCCATGGTACCCGGGTGGTAGAGAGGTGTCTCGGGCTGCTCGGACGTATTCCGAGGTCTGGGTCGAGACACCCTCAAACGCCAACATAGGACTCCACCCCTTGAGGGTTTGCCCTCATGGCAACCGGGAGGTGGAGAGGTGTTCCGGGCCACTCGGACGTATTCCGAGGCGGGGCCGGAACCCCTGTGTGCTGTGCCCGAGGGAATGCGATCGCATCGCCCTAAAGTGGACCCTCGGGCGGCGCGAGCACGCCGGCTGCCATGGGGGAGACGCTCCCGGTGGGGTGCGACACCGGTGAACTACCTTCTTCCTTGGGGCCCCCCGTGTGGCGGCTCTCCGTATGATGCCCGTATTATCGGAAGTACGGGACCCCCGAAAGCGGTCTGGCCACCATTTCTGACGAGCGGCCGGCAACACCACCCAAGCCCCCTCAATCGTCGAAATGGTTTATCCCCATCAATTCTGATGGGGAAACAGACCAGAAGGCTTTTTCTGCAAAAGACCTGAGAGGAAGGGGTAGGCCGGAAACAACTGGCGAATATAATAGGAAAGAGATCTTTGAGGAGAAAAGAGACCCTTCGAATTAGAATGAAGGAAAAGGACCTCCTCAAGGCTTTGGAAAACCCGACCACGGAATTTGCGGACCTCTACAACAACCGCAAATACGTGGCGGAGTTGAACAAACAGACCATGCATATAGAGGAAGCCCCGTCCAATTACCTGACAGCGTCAGTTCTGGACGCTGCCAAGCAAGTGCTAGGAATAGCGATAAGGTCTGTCAATTTAAAAGGGACATATCAAAAAGCCCTGAGAGATGCGGCAGCATACATAATGGGGGTTATTGTGCAAAAGAATTTATGAAGAAGGAGGGGTAATACAAAAGTCCTGGAGGAGGTGCGGAGCGAGAATCAGAAGCTCCGCACCTTCTATGAGGAGATGAAAAGGGAGTTGGAGGAATTAGAAAACTCCCTCCGCCTTATGAAAGAAGCGCCACCACCAGCGCCTACAAACCCTCCTTCAATCTCTCCTATAGCCCTGATCTATGTAGGTGAGGAGGATATAAAACACCTCGGTTTGGAAGGCGTATTCGCCCCCCATTAGTGACATGGAAACAGTCACAACAGACGGTGGGACTCATAGAGGTGCAAAAGGGGTCTATCAAGACAGACCTTACGGAAACCCACCGGAGGAAAAAATAAAAGGGAGTTGTCCAGTCCGGGGAAAAAGGGAAACTAGGACCGATAAGGGAGGATATCAATTCAAAATGAAATGAGAATTGAGAAAATGAAAAAACCGATGGAGGAAGTAGAAACCCTCGAAAAGAAGGTGACGGCCATCATATCGGGAGTCCTAGGAGAGTGGCTGTCACAGAATAGCGAAATCAGGGGGCAACCCCTGATACTTTCCAGGAACAGCCCATACCGCAGAGAGAGAAGAGAGAAAGAGAGAAGAAGAATACAAAGAGAATCGGGGCAAAGGCACAACAGCCTAAACCCCTCCCCCCTCTTATGACGCAGGAAGAATTCCCAACTCTAATATCGGAAGAGAAGGGAAATGCGACCACTACCACCAAGGGAGAAGGAAAAAAATAGTAAGGTGGTGGGGAGAAGGGAAAAGCGGAAGGAGAAGAAAGAGGCTAAAGAGACAGCTCAACCACAGAAGCCAAAGCTAATGCCGGAGAAAAAGGAAGAAGAGAAGAAAAAGAGGAAGAGTAGGAGGAAAATCCCATACACAGCGGCTGTGTCAATAACAGCGGACAGTGGGAAATACCGGGAGCTGCTGGTCGAAGCGAAGACCAAAATAAATATCGACGACCAGGGGATCTCCAAACTCAGAACAAGAATGGGGATAACAGCCCTGATACTGGAGATCCCCGGGGAAAAGCGTCGGGAGCAGGCTGATATCCTTGCAGAGAAGCTGCGAGGAATTCTAGAAGATAGAGCAAAAGTTAGCTGCCCCCAGAAAATGGGGGAGCTGAAGATTAGGGGCATGGAGATAGCCACAACAGAGGAGGAGGTGAAAGAGCGAGTGGCAAAGGAGGAGGATTGCAGCATCAAGGACGTAAAAACCGGGAAAATGAGAACCACACCCGCAGGATATAGGACTTTATGGGTTCAGTGTCCCCTGGTTGCTGCAAAAAGGGTAGCAGGGAAGGGGACACTAACCCTGGGGTAGACCCAGGTAAGGGTGGATCTGCTAGAAGCAAGACCACTTCAGTTCTACAGGTGCATAGAGAAGGGCCATGTACAGACCAATTGTAGCAGTGAAGTGGACAGAAGGGACAATTGCTACCGATGTGGAGAGAAGGGACGCCAAGGAATGTATCTCTAAGGCCAGGTGTCAAATCTGTGAGGCAAGCGGGAAGCAATTCGACCACCGTATGGGAGGACCGGCGTGCCACCCCCCTAAGCAGAAAAAAGGAAGAGGAAAAGGGTGCTGCAAGAAAAACCGACACATCACCAGTTTCGGCAATAGTGGCGCCTTCTACCTCCAAGGAAGAAAGAGTGAAAGAGGTGAAGGAAGTCACTTCTCCCTCTATCTCTCCACCCGCTGACCCCCTCCCTATTAACGCACGGGGAGTGGAGGCGATGGAAGTGGAGAGGAGAGGAGAGAAGAGAACTCGTCGGAGAGACGAGAGGGAAAGTGATGGATCGGAGGAGCCGGGTGAAAAGGTAATCGTCGTGAACGAATAATCATGACCACCAGGCTACTCCAAGCCAACCTGCACCGCGCTCGCCAAGCAATGCCACTGTTTGAGCATATAATGGTAGAGCGCGGTGCAGGGTTGGGAATAGCAGCGGAGTCCAAACATGTCCCTAAAAATCATCCAAGATGGTTTGGGGACGATCTGGGCTCCGTCGCCATAACATGGAGAGCAAACAACCACTTCCCCCCTCGCTGCCCAATTGGGAAAATGGAGGGGATTTGTTGTGGCCAGGTGAGGGGCCCTAGTAGTGGTCGGGGTCTACCTCCCCCCAACGAAGAGCCTGGACCTCCCAAATTACAGGTCCAGGCTCCAGGATATCGGGAGGGCCATTAGACCGTACCTCCCGGGACCTGCCATCATCGCCGGGGATTTCAATGTCAATTGCTATGGAGATCCCGGAATGCTGACAGACGGTGGGGAGGAAGTTGAAGAATGGGCTGCAGATTTGGGCCTGCACTTGCTAAACGAGAGTGAGAAATCCACCTTCGTTGGGTCGCAGGGGGAGTCGATAATCGTCCTCACGTGGGCAGCCCTTGCGGCCCGTGGAAGAGTGCGGGCCTGGAGGGTGGCGGAGGAGCTGGAATCCGTATCGGATCATCTTTTGGTCGAAATGGAGCTCTCCGTCACCCCCAACGGACTACAGCTCAGGCTGAAGAAGGACACCCAACCAGCGAGATGGGCCCTGAGCCAGCTAAATAAGGAAATGCTTGACATCTCCTTTGAGGCAACCACCTGGCCACAATGGAAGGAAGGGCAGGACCTCAATTCGGCAGTAATCGAGATAATGGATCTGATCGCGCGAGCATGCGATCAGACCATGCCGAAGATGAGGTCCTGTCCTAGGAGATTGCCTGGTGGAGCGACCGGATCGCGGAATTAAGGCGTCGGTCGGTCCGCCTCAGGCGGATATTCCGGAGAGCCCGCGAGGACGGGAAACCGCCCGAGGTAACCCTGGCCGCCCGCATAGAGTTTTGTTTGGCCGCGCGTGCTTTACGCAAGGCTATAGGGGTGACCAGAGGAGAAGGGGGACAACTTCCTCCGATCGCTAGACACGGATCCGTGGGGGCGTCCATATAAAGTGATAATGAAGAAACTAAGACCATGGACGCCCCCGCTAACGGAGACGCTGGACTCCCGATTCTTCGAACGGGTTATGGGGACCTTGTTCCCAAATGGGGACGGGAACCCCCCATTGATCCACACAGATCTCTTTCCCTCGAACATCAGAGGGAGGTACCGGGAGTCACAGAGGAGGAGGTGGCCGGGGCCATCAGAGGAGTCAAAACTCGAAAGGCACCCGGACCTGATGGCATTCCCGGCCGAGTCCTTACCCTTGCCTCGGGGACCTCGGGGGCAAGGTGGCCACCATATTTGAGGCGGCTCTTAAAGAGGGAAGATTCCCCCAGTCTGGGGGAGGGCAAATGTTGTTCTCCTCCGAAAAGAGGGCAAACCGAAGGACTCCCCCTCCGCGTAACGCCCCATATGTCTCCTGGACGAAGTGGGAAAGGTTTTCGAGCGAGTTATCGCTGCCCGCCTCACGGAGCATATGGCCCGGACAGGCCCAAACCTTGATGGCAGCCATACGGCTTCCGAGAGGGCAGATCGACGATAGACGCGATCATGCGTCTAAAGGCCCTCTCGGGAGCTATAATGCAGGAGGGCAGGGTGGCCGTGGCGGTTTCGCTAGATATAAAGAACGCTTTTAACACCCTGCCTTGGGGTAGAGTGATGGAGGCAATGGAAGAGCACTTCCATTTCCCATCCTACCTCATGGCCATCATCAAGGATTATTTCCGGGGTCAGCGTCTGGTGTGGACGAACGCCGATGGCAAGATACGCGAGAGTAGAATGAGCTACGGAGTTCCACAGTGGTCCGTCCTGGGCCCGCTCCTGTGGAACCTCGGGTATGATAAAGTCCTCCGAATAGCGCTCCCCCCGGCTGCAGTATCATCTGCTCATATGCAGATGATACCGTGATACTAGCCGGGGGGAAGTCGGGGGGAAGCGGTGCACATCGCGAACCTCGCAGTGACATGCGCCGTGCGCGCTATCCGCGAGCTGGGCCTGACGGTGGCAGAAAGAAAGACGGAAGTCATCCTCTTCTATAAAAAGGGAAGGAAGCCACCTCAGGACCAGCTCCGGATGAACCAGCCCAAATGAAATATTTGGGCCTCACTCTGGACGGCACCTGGTGCTTCAAGAAGCATTTTAGCCGCCTGGCCCCCCGGTTGAGAATAATCTCAGCCAATCTAGTCAAACTCATGCTTAATATCGGGGAGCCTGATATGGAGGCGCGTCGCCTCCACGCGAGAGTTTTAAATTCGGTTGCCCTATACGGGGCGCCAATTTGGGCGAGAACCCTGGCCGTAAGCCATCCCATATGAGCAATTTTGCGCAGGGCACACAAGACGGTGGCGGTCAGGGTGATAAGGGCATACAAAGCCGTGTTCCACGTGGCGGCGACGTCCCTGGTGGGCATGCCCCCTCTGCAGTTCCTCGCACTCATGTACTGGTCTATGTATATGAGGAAAGGGGAGCTCCGGAGGAACTTGAGGGCTGGCGAATCGCTCGCCGGGGCATTGCGGCAATCGAGACACCAGGCTCAACAGCTCCTTCTCCAGCGTTGACAGAGGCGTCTGCGCAACGCCAAATATGGGAGAAGGAGCGTCGAGGCCGTCCAGCCCCGTCTACCGGAATGGGTGACAGAGTATTTGGAACCCTGACATTCAGGATGACACAGGTACTCACCGGGCATGGATGCTTTGGTGAGTACCTGTGTCGAATAGGAAGAGAGCGCACGGCGCAGTCCTACCACTGCGAGAGTGACCACGATTCCGCGCAACATACCCTGCAGGATTGCCCTGCATGGGCGGTTGAGCACAGGGTCGTGGTCAGGGAATTGGGTCCCGATATATCGCTCCCCAGGGTGATAGATGTCATCCTGGGAAGTGAGAAAAAATGGGACGCTTTTGCCTCCTTTTGTGAAGATGTTATGGCACAAAAGGAGTCAGCGGAAGAGATCCGCCGGCAGGCTGAGGGAAGGGGAAGACGGCAATGAAGAAGACAACGTCGCCAAAGAGAGCTTCGTTCCCCTAGCTGCGAAGAGGACGTTGACTCCTCCGAGGAGATGTCAATAAGGGGTATGATGGGACCAAATCCCCCACTACCTCCACCACCACTACCTTCCCCTCCCCCTTAACTTCCTCCACCACCTTGCCCAACATGCCCTCCAACACCCCATCCTACTCTTCCTAGCCCATCTCACCCACAGTCCCAGCAACCACCATCCTAAAGAAGGGTCCCCGTACTGAGCCGCGTGATGCCCCCTCGTAGGGCAAAACGTGGGCGAGGGGGGACATTAATGCAGAGGGCGGCAGCAAGCACCACGGTGCAGAATACCGCGTCACAACAGGGAAATCAGGACCGAAGTGCTGCTCAATGCCCCCTGGTCGTCCGCCGACTCCCAGGATGGGAGCCGGATGAAGGTAAGGGGGGAGGGTGTGATGACGATGAGATCGTCGATAAGACCACCTCCCCCCTTGCCACTTTAGACCCACATAAGTGGGTAGGAGAGGAGAGGTTTCGAGCTCTCCCAGCCTCTTTGAAGACATGAGCGCCTGGCGGCTAGGGGACTTGATTTTTCCCCCCATAACCGTCGGGCAGGAGGGTGGGGTACCGGGCGGGGATTCCCGGTGCCCCAACCAGCCCTCCAAAGAAGGGTGGCTGGTTGAGATGGTGGATCAACCAGTCACACAGCAGCATTAAGGCGGCGTCCCGTATGGCTGGGAATGGAGGTAGAAGCGCAGGCCCTTTGGCCGGCTTCCCCCTTCCCAGCCTTATAGGCGGGGCGTAAGGAGTGCAGGAGAGAGCGGTGGTTGAAGACGAGCCTCGGTTCGCTTCCCCCTTCCCCTGGGGGAGTGGAGGTTGAAGATGAGCTCCGGCGCGCTTCCCTCCTCCCCCGGCACTCCTCAAGGATGATGATTATCAGGACTCAGGGCTCCGATCGCAGTTACATGGCTCCGGGGCTCCGAGGTAAGTCCCTTCGCAGCGCCACCCGGGGAGGTTTTGGCCGATAGGAATCCGACATAACCCCCCACTCTTCCCCGAGGGTGTGGGGTGTCCATGATGGATTTCCTCCTCATTACAAAAGAAGGTTAAGTTAGGTTTGGTATGGTGCCCATATCGGCGTTCCAGTTGCTGGCCTGCCGCGGCGGAAAACGCGTACTGCGGCAAGCCTTGCGGCCAGTAATGATCAGGGCGATTCGAGGGTACCATACAATATCGTACATGGCGGCGACCACCCTGGCCGGTCCCCCTCTCCGTGGTGCTCCTCGCCGAGGAGAGGAGGATCCTCTATTGGAGGGTGAAGGAGCTCCGCAGGGAGAGGGAGCTAACGGCCGGCGGCCTGAAGGCTCCGAAGCTCCAGGCCAGTGCCCGGATCCTGGAGAGGTGGACGGACATTTTGTCCGACCCTCGGGGGCCCGGGCGCGAAACGGCCAAGGCAGTCCGACCCTGCCTTTCCGAATTGATGGGCAGGAGGGGATGTGGAATGTCCTACTGTCTGGTGCAGGTGCTTACCGGGCACGGATGCTTTGGTAAGCACCTGCAGAAAATCAAGATGGAGCCCACCACCTTCGATGCCACCACTGCCCTGTGCTAATGGACACGGCGCATCATACCCTGGCTGCATGCCCAGCATAAAGCGGGGAGCGCAGTGTCCTGGCCAGGGTGATGGGGCGCCGAGAGAGTGATTTTTCGCTCCTGCACATGATGAAAGTCATGTGCGGGAGCGAGGAGGCATGGTCAGCGGCGGTCTCCTTCTGTGAGGACGTAATGTCCCAGAAGGAGGCCGCCGAGTGGGAACGCCGACCGGGGAGGCGTCGCAATAGGCGACGCCAGGGTCGGCGCCCCACAGTGGAGAGGGAGATTGGCAGCGGGTCGGAGGTAGCGTCGGCTGAGAAGGGGTCCCAGATCCGATGAGATCGGGATCTCCCTCGGCCGCCTCGGGCCCGCCTCCGTCGGAGAGGGGAGTAGGGATTGAATCCCCGCTCCTCCCCTAGCCGTCGGACAGGAAGGGAAAGGGGGAGTGATAACCCAGTTGGAGCTAGGCCCTCTCTCCGAGAATCTCCCCTCGATTAGGCGAAGGGCTCCCGAAGAGCCCTAGGGCCGGGGAGTTGGGAAGGGAATGCGGGAGCAGTTCCCCTAACTTCCCTCACAACCGTCCGACAGGTAGGCATCTCGCAGGGGTTTTAGTCGGTAAGAGTCCGACATAACCCCCGACCCCCTCCCCCCAAGGGTCGGGGTGTCCATGATGGATTTCCCCTGCGTGAATAAAAAAAAGGTTTGGTATGGTATGGTTTGGTTCCTCCCCGATGTGGTGCCACCTTGTCGTGATGGGGAGGCTGAAGCAATCCGTTGATCCACCTGTGCAGTACCTTCGGTCCAACCAGAGGGAGGGCCAAGTGGGGAGGATCGCTTGCTAAGAGCACCTCGAGTTCAGGGAAAGGTAGGTTTTGGGGTGGGGGAACTAGGGAGGGAAGGGAGGTGGGCGTCAGGGGTCAGGGTATCTCGGCATCCTGATACGGGGGATCCAGGCGAACCCCGGCGTACCCTAGCCTGCTACACCGTAACCCTAGGTTATGTCTCTGGGGCCGAGAATCCTGCCTCAATTGGCTGGACCGTGAGGCGGGTGCTCTATAAAACACCACGTAATTCTACGGTTGAGGAATGCCACGCCAATGGGATGAATGGCAGGTGCGAGATCTGTCGCTAGTGGTTCTTTACCCGTGGAACCTGGCACACCACGGGAACATGCTAACCTTATCCACGGTAATGCGGGGGCTCTACCGTGGATCGACGCCCACTTCCCGCCGAACTCGTGGGATCCAAATGATTTCCGACAATTTTATTAGGAGTACAAATAAGTTTCCGCCGTTTTCTATCAAAAACTAGGAATTTATTGTGAAAGAACGGTACATTACGTTTTATTCAAAATATTGTCCATCACTAGCCACTACATTTTTCCATCTTTCTGGCAGCATTCGGATATCACGTCGGAAGAACTCTTCATCTTTTGAGGTTATCCACGAATCGACCCAATTTTTAGTATCTTCATATGATGTAAAGCGCTGCTTAGACAGGTCATGTGCCATCGACCGGAACAAGTGATAATCGGAAGGGGCAATGTCTGGTGAATACGGCGGATGGGGTAGGACTTCCCAATTAAGTGTTTCCAAATAGGTTTTGACCGGTTTTGCAACATGTGGCCGAGCGTTGTCATGTAAGAGAATAATTTTGTCATGTTCGGTAGAGTGCTCCAGTAATGGTTTCACTCGGTTTGAGCGAACTCATAATAAACGACACCAAGCTGATCCCACCAAATACACAGCATGAGTTCTTTTCCATGAATATTCGGTTTGGCTGTCGATGTTGAAGCATGGCCAGATGGTCCCCATGATTTCCTCTTCTTTCGATTATCGTAGTGGATCCATTTTTCATCACCAGTGACTACAAGATGCAAAAAACCCTTTCTTTTATGTCTGGCAAGCAGCATTTCACATGTGCAAAATCGGCGTTCAACGTATCTCAGCTTCAGTTCATATGGAACCCAATTTCCTTGTTTTTGAATCATTCCCAACGATTTCAAACGATGTGAAATTGCTTGTTGAGTCGCTTCTAATGTAAGTGCAAGTTCTTCTTGCGTTTGGCATGAATCTTCCTCCAATAATGCTTCCAATTCTGTGTCTTCCTACACTTTCGGCCTTCCACTACGTTCTTTGTCTTCCACTTCAAGCTCACCGTTTTTAAACTTTTGAAACTACTCACGACAACTTCTCTCACTTAAAGCAGTCTCACCATATGCTTCTACAAGCAATCGATGCGCCTTAACTGCAGATTTCTTCAAATTAAAGAAGTAAATCAAAAGTTCCCACAAATGACGCTTATTCGGCACAAAACTTGACATTTTCGCACAAAAAATGATGTGATGCTGATACGGAGTCACTAATACTTCAAGGTTATGTTGTTACCAGATGTCCAAACTTACGATATTAGGTCAGGCCTACCCCAACGGACGATGAAGGGGAGCCGGTGGAAGCGTCACCTCCGATTCCCCAGGAAAACGAACCCCTCCATACTCCCGAGGGGAGGGGGACTTAGAGTTAGGAACTCCCCGTGACTCCGCGCTTGTAGAGGTATCCGTGATAGAGGCCACCACGGCCGAAGCCCCGTCGGGGGAGACCGAAGCGGTCCAGCCGCCGGAGGTCTCCCGGAGGGGGTGGATGTAGATAGCCCGGAGGAGGCGAAGAAGGCCTAGCCTTCGCGCTGCTCCTACAGGCCAACCTCGGCGGCTGCGCCCGGGCCCAGGACCTGTGGTCACACATGATACTGGAACTGGGCACCGGGCTGGGGATGGCCGCCGAGCCGTAGTGGGTGCCGGTGAACAGCGCAAGCTGGTTCGGCAGCCCTGACGGCTCGGTGGCTATGGTGGCAAACTAGGAGCGGAGACCCCTCCCTGCGAGTTAAGGGAAAAGGGATCCTCGTTTGTGGTGGTCGACTGGGGGCCTATTACGGCAGTGGGAGTATATCTCCACCACCGTAGAAACAAAGCCAGTCTAGGAGATCTCGCCCGTATCAAGAGAGTCCTCGACGGGATCGGGGACGTGGTGCGAAAGTGCCGTCCCCAACCCGTCGTCATAGCCGGGAAATTCAACGCCCACTCGGAAAGGTGGAGTTGCAGTTCCCGGCAGTGGCTTCCCCGTGGGTGCCACCTTGTCGTGGTGGGAAGGCTTGAAGGTCCCGATAACGTACAGAGCTGTGCCGGCGGGCGTTTCGACCCCTGGCAGGTCCTACCATGCCGGAGTGGTCTGTACCGAGGGACTGGACCAAGAGCACCCGATCAGGCTGAGTGACCAGCCTGGTCCCGGACTTGTATGGTCACTGTGCGAGTGGGAGAAGACCATCACCCCTGGATGCATTGCACGCCGGTGCTCCGGCAGCCAAAAGGGGTGACCTCCTCAGCACCCGCTCTAGGAAGGGGACCCCTCTCTCCGAGGCATTGCACGCCGGTGCTCCGGCAGCCGAAGAGAGAGGAACCTTTCCTCCCGCCTCTATCAAACTATTATGGTTAGATAGGGGCGGAGGGATGTATCCGCGCCCAGGGCTCCATCCCATGGGGATCCTCCCCCCAAGGCGGGGGGGAAGCGGAGGGGTACTCTGGGCCACTCGGACGTTTCCGAGGTCATGGTCGGAGTGCCCTCATATATCCTAGGAGGACCCTTCTCTCCAAGGTATTGCATGCCGGTGCTCCGACAGCCGAAGAGAGGGGACCTCCTTCCCTCATCCGTCACGGTCACGGCCGTGCGAATGGAGGATCCCACACCCGGGTCTGCACACCATGGGGGTTACCCCATGGTACCCGGGGGGTGGAGGGGTGTCTCGGGCCGCTCGGACGTATTCCGAAGTCGGGATCGGGGCACCCTCAAGCGCCATCTAGAGGACTCATCCCTGGAGGCATTGCACGCAGGTGCTCCAGCAGCCAAAGGGAAGGGTCCTCTCCTCATCCGTCCCGGCCACGGCCGGGCGGAGGGAGGAACCCACACCCGGGTCTGCACACTATGAGGGTTTGGAACCCCTCATGGTACCAGGGGGATGGAGGGGTGTTCCGGGCCGCTCGGACGTATTCCGAGGCGGGGCCGGAACCCCTGTGTGCTGTGCCCGAGAGAATGCAATCGCATCATCCTAAAGCGGACCCTTGGGCGGCGCGAGCACGCTGGCTGCCATGGGAGAGGCGTTCCCGGTAGGGTGCGATACCGGTGAACTACCTTCTTCCATGGGGCCCCCCGCGTGGCGGCGCTCTGCACGGTGCCCGTATTGTCGGAGGTACCGGACCCTCGAAAACGGTCTGGCCACCAGCGATGGTGGTCAGGGCGTGTGTAGGGGGCGGGAGGCCAGTGCCGACGATGTTATATTCCGTCGGCCCGCGCCATACGGTGCTCCTCTGGGGGAACTCGGAGGCTCCCCCCTTTCCGAGGGATGCGCGCATGCTCGGGCACCGGAGCCGTGCAAAGTTTTGGGGTTTATACCAAAATGACTGACTCTTATATTGTAATATCGGACCTGGAAAATGATTATACGACCCTGCCTAAAAAATGGACACGAGTAATCTGGAGCCTACCCGCGACTCCAGCAGTAAGGAGGGGCATATAGTCCTAGAAGATCAACCAAGCACCAGCCGGCTGACGAGAAGAGAAGGACTCCGCAGTTCCACCACCAAACGAGCTGCGAACCCCCATAGGTCACGATCTAGGTCGAGATCGCCCAGGAAGATGGTCGAATCCTCGTCTAAAACCACATCCTCGGATGGAATGGACCCCGGTGAAGACAAATGGGGCATCCCCAGGAAATCCGACGGGGAGACGGACGAGGAACCGGGTTTGCCGAAAAAAAGCAACCCGAACAAGGGGGAGACCCGAGACCACGGGCGAGTATAAGAGAAAGCTGGCTTTCCTAGCGAAAAAGAGGAAAAGCTTTCTCGCAAAAAAGAAGGAGGAGGGCCAGTTGAAGGGGCTGGAGAATCGCTCACAGGCCTATCAAGACTGTTCGCAGAACAGAAAATATAAGGTGCGTAAACTCACGGAGCACCTGGAGGAGGCCCCATTTAGGGATGTGGTCGGGTTTAGGCCGCATCGGTCCTGGAGGCATCTATGAAGATTCTTGGAGTTTCAGTACGCTCCAAAAACCTAAAGGGGACTTATGTGAAGGTCCTGCGGGATGCGTCGGTAGCCATTGCGGCAGGAACAACGCTTATGGAAAGGAGGATGGCTATGGGCCAAAACGGGGAGAACCTGGAAATCCTGGAGGAATTAAGGGAGGAAAATCAACAGCTCCGAACCTCTCAGGAACAGATGAAGAAGAAAGTAGAAGAACTGAGGAGTGTGTTACAAGGTATAAAGAGGGCACCGCCATCGAGGGCGATATCCCCCTCGCCCTTGGCACACAGGCAGGAAACGAGACATAGTGTAAGGGAAGCACCGTTGTCAACGGCGGTGTCCTCCTCGCCTCAGTCACGCGAAGGATACGTAACCCGTAGTGTAAGGAGGGCGCTGCCGTCAGTGGCTGTGACCCCCTCGCCTACGGAATACGTAAGGGAAGAGGAAAGAAGGAGGGAAGGTTCAGGGAGGACGATCTTACCTCCATCTGCAGACACCGATGAGGAGGAGCCCCTGGTGGTGGGGGGCTATTGATGTCCAACCAGGATTAATAAAAATGGGCATGGTGCATCTTGTCAAACAAGGAAAAAGGAAAGGAGAGCTTGATGGAAAAAAGGGTACAGGTCCGAGGTTAAGGGAGGATATATCCTTAAACAAGGTGAGGATCGAGAAATGTGATCTACCAATGGTAGCAAAGGAGGAGACTGTGGAAAAAAGAGTAAGTTCCATAGTTTTCCATGCAATGGAACTATGGGAGTACCGGAAAAAGACCAAAGACCAGGGTCGTAGGGAAGAGGAGAAGGCCAGGAAAGCCCAATCTCAAAAACCTAAGGACAAAGGTGGAAAAGGAAAAAATAAGGGGGCGACAGAGGCATCAGGCATCCGGCAAAGGCCGGAAAAACAGGAGCCTCAACATCAGGACATATCCCCACTCCCCCTGACGGAGGATAGCCTGCCTTTACCACAAAGGACACCGAAGTTCAACCCTGAGCCCAAAGAAACCTGGGCGAAAGTGGTAGGGCGGAAAGAGAAAAGGAAGAAGAAGGAGGAGGAAAAAGAGATGCCTCCGAAGATAACGGCCAAGGAAGGGAATGCGGGGAAGAAGATCAAGAGGAAGGTCCCCAATACCTATTACCGCGGAGAGGGGGAAATATAAAGAAATATTAATAGAGGCCAAGAAGAAGATAGATATAGATGGCCTAGGGATCTCCATGATCAGGACGAGGCAAGGTGATGAGGCAAAATAGGAACGCGCAGGCGGATACTCTCACGTCTAAGCTAAAAGAAGTTCTGGCTAACAAGGCCAAAATTAACCGTCCGCAAAAGATGGGGGAAATTCGATTCCGTGGCTTGGAGATCTCCTCCACGGAGAAGGAGGCTGCGGAACGAGTAGCAGAGATTGGAGAGTGTAAGGTCTCCGATGTCCAAACGGGGACAATAAGAGCCACACCACCAGGGCCTAGATCCCTATGGGTCAGGTGTCCCCTTGTGGCCACAAAGAAGGTTGCAGAGAAGAGGACCCTGGCCATAGGGTGGACATAAGTAAGGGCGGAGATGCTGGAAGTAAGGCCCTTACAGTGTTATAGGTGTCTAGAGAGAGGGCATGTTCAAAGTGACTGTAGCAGCGAAAAGGATAGGAGGCTGAGCTGCTATAGATGCGGTGAAGCAAGTCACCTAGCCCGCGAATGCACCGCCTCGGCGAAGTGTGAGTTGCGCCGAGGCGGGGCAACCGGCTGGCCACCATATGAGGGAATCGTCGTGCCACCCCCTAAGAGAAGGAGAAAAAAGGGGAGGGAAAAGGGACGGGAAACGGGGGCATCCGCACTGGCGCCACCCGCACCTCCTCTCTCCCCTCAAGGGAACAAATGAGGAGAAAAGGGTCGAGGAGTCCCTACCCCCTTCATCGGAGTCGGCAGACCCAATACTCTCCGCGGATGTACCGCAGGAAGAAAGCGAAGAGATGGAGGTGGAGAGAAGGGGAGAAAAGCGTCCTCGGCCGAAGGAGAGGAGTGACAGCGAGGATAGGGAGGAGGAGCCTGCAGAAAAACTAATCCAATAATGGATACAAGGCTCCTCCAATCTAACCTGCACCGCGCTCGGCAGGCATCACCGTTCTTTGAGCATACTATGGCCGAGCGCGGTGCAGGACTAGGAATAGCGGCGGAGCCTTACATAGTCCCCAAGAATCACCCTAGGTGGTTCGGGGATGAGCAGGGCTCCGTCGCGATAGTATGGAAGACGAACGGTGGTTCACCTTCCGCCACTCGGCTGGGTGGAGGGAGAGGGTTTGTCGTGGCCATGTGGGGGCCCTGATCGTGGTCGGGGTATACCTTCCCCAACAAAAAGCCTGGACCTGCTGAATTTTGGGTCCAGGCCCCGAGAAATACGGAGGGCCATTGCACGGTACCTCCCTGAGCCTGTCATCGTCGCCGAGGACTTCAATGCGAAATCAGAGCTGTGGGGATCTCGGCGAAGTGGTAGGCGGGGGGAGGAGGTGGGGGACTGGGCCGCAGACCTAGATCTGCACCTGATGAACGAGGGAAATAAATCAACGTTCGTGGGGTCGCGGGGGGATTCGATTATCGATCTCACGTGGGCTTCCCCCGCGATCCTGAAGCGGGTGCGGAGCTGGAGGGTGGCGGACGAGCTCGAAGCTCTCTCGGATCATTTCATTATAAAAATGGAGCCGTCCGTCACCCCCCAGGGCCTGCGGTCCCAGCCCCCGAGTTTGAAACCCCGACAAGGGCGATGGGCCCTCAATCAGTTAGACAGGGAGGCCCTCGAGCTATTCCTCGAGGTTGCCACCTGGCCATGACAAACGGAAGGGCAGGACCTTGACTCTGAGTTTATGGAAACAATGGAAGTGATCGCACATGCGTGCGATGAAGCCATGCCCAGAGTCAGGTCCTGCCCGAAAAGGTCTGCCTGGTGGTGGACCGACGCCATAGCCGATCTCAGGCAAAAGTCGGTCCACCTCAGGCGGGCATTTAGACGGGTACGAAACGACCCGGATTCAGACCCCGAGGCCGTTCTGGCCGCCCGCAGGGAGTTCTGCCTAGCGGCAACGTCCCTGAGGGAGGCAATTGGGGCGGCCAGAGGAAAAGGGTGGGACATCCTCCTCCTCTCATTAAGTGCGGACCCGTAGGGCGCCCATATAAAATGGTTGTGCAAAAGCTGAAACCATGGGCGCCCCCGCTAACGGAAACGCTTGACCCCCGGTTTCTCGAGCGGGACATGAGGGCCCTCTTCCCAGTACGGGAGGGGGACTCCATTGACCCGTATGTTGCTCCTACCCCAGAACAACAAGGGGTGGTATCGGGGGTCACTGAGGAGGAGGTGGCCGGGGCCGTCAAAAGGATCAAGAGCCGCAAGGTGCCAGGACCCGACGGAATTCCCGGCCGCGTCCTTACCCTGGCCTCGGGGTACAGTAATGGCAGGTTCGCGAGAATCTTCTTGCGAGCCTTACGGGAAGGAAGGTTCCCCCCAGTCTGGGGGAGGGCCAATGTGGTCCTCCTCCGAAAAGAGGGCAAAGCGGAGGATATCTCCGCATACCGGCCCATATGCCTCCTAGACGAGGCGGGCAAGCTCTTGGAGCGCGTTATAGCTGCGCGCCTTGTGGAGCATATGTCCCGGAAAGGTCCTAACCTCGATGACGGCCAATACGGCTTCCGAGAGAGAAGTTCAACCGTGGATGCGATTCTGCATCTGCGGTCCCTCTCGGAGGCCATCGTGCAAGAGGGCGGGGTGGCGGTGGCGGTGTCTCTCGACATTGCCAACGCATTTAACACCCTGCCCTGGGGTAGGGTGGTGGAGGCCATTCGTGGCTATTTCAATTTCCCACCCTACCTCGTGGCCGTCATCGAGGACTACTTCCGGGGTTGGCGTCTGACCTGGAGGGACGCCGAAGGCAAGGTATGCGAGAGGGGGATGAGTTGCGGGGTTCCATAGGGGTCCGTTCTGGGGCCCCTCCTGTGGAACCTCGGCTATAACTCAGTCCTCCAAACTGCAGCCCTCCCCCCCGGCTGCAACATGATCTGTTATGCTGACGATACGCTCGTCTTAGCCGGGGAGAGAGACTAGGGGGAGGCCGTTGAAACGGCCAACTTCGCGGTGGCATGCGTCGTGAGTTCCATCCGCGATCTGGGTCTGGTGGTGGCAGAACGGAAAACAGAAGCTATCTTCTTGTATAGCAAGGGAAGGAAGCCACCCCAAGCTCAGATATACGTGGGAAGGGTCAGGGTCCCGATAGAGGCCCAGATGAGGTATCTGGGCCTCATCTTGGACGGCACCTGGTGCTTCAGGGAGCACATGAGTCGTCTGGTCCCCCGGCTGAGAACAATCTCGGCCTGCGTCGGCAGGTTAATGCCGACGTAAGTCGAGTTAATAAGAGTTGGCGGAACGGACGAGAAGGCACGTCGCCTCCACGCTGGGGTACTGAACTCGGTGGACCTTTACGGGGCACCGATCTGGGCTGACACTCTGGCTGCCAGCCGCCCAATGCAAGCGCTCTTGCGAAGGGTGCACAGGATGCTGGCGGTCAGAGTGGCCCGATGTTACCGGACGGTATCCCACGTGGCGGCGACGGCTCTGGCGAGCATGCCCCCTGGAGCTCCTCGCTCTGACGTACAAACATATGTACATCAGAAGGCGGGAGCTCATCAGAGAGGGGGGGCTGACGTAGTGCTCGCTGGGGCAGTGCAACGTATGAAGCACCAGGCTCGGCAGGTCATCCTCCAGAGATGGCAAAGGATTCTGGCGAACGCCAGATACGGCAGGAGGACCGTCGAGGCCGTCTAGCCCTGTCTACCAGATTGGGTGGGCAGGGCACATGGGACCGTGACCTTCAGAATGGCACAGGTGCTCACCGGGCATGGTTGCTTTGGTGAGTACCTGTGCCGAATAGGGAGGGAACGCACGACGCAGTGCCATCACTGCGATCACGATCACGACTCCGCGCAGCATACGCTCCAGGACTGCCCCGCCTGGAGCGCAGAGCGAGTCGTGATCCGGGAATTTGGATGCGATCTCTCGCTCCCCACGGTAGTCGGGGCGATTGTGGGGAGCGAGAAGAAGTGGGGAGTGTTGGCCTCCTTCTGCGAGGCTGTTCTCTCGCAGAAGGAGGCCGCGAAAGAGATCCGCAGAGTAGCGGAAGGACTGGGCAGAAGACTGAGAAGGAGGGAGCATCACCGTTTACGGAGGGCGGGGAGAAGTAGGAGCAGAGAGGGGGATGTGGATTCCTCTAAAGAGGAAGAGTTAAGAAGGATGGTGGATGGACCACCATCCCCACCTCCTTCAGCCTGCTCCTCCTCCTCCCCCTGGCGGGAGACCTCCTCCTGGAAAGGCGCAAGCGGGACGCCGCAGCACCCGACATAGGGCGCACAGGCACTCACCTGTAGTAACGGCGGCAGGTAGTAGGCAACCGACCAGGGGAAGGAAAAAGGCGAAAATCGTAGCAACGCCACCATCTGCACGGGCGGCAGTGGCGGAAGGAACAGGGACGAGGGTGGTAGGATGCAACCAACCCCCCTCGTTACACGCCGACTCCCCCTCATACGAGAGTTGGATGAAAATAAGGGGGGAGGAGAGTGTCGGTGGCGTTGTCACCGGTTAAACACTTCTCCCCCCTCTCTGCAAGGTCCACCGCTAGGGTGGACAGGCAGGAAGGGGTCACTTAGACCCCTCCCATCCCTCCATTGGAGGTGGCAGCGCCTGACGGCTAGGGGACTATTTTTCCCCGTAGCCGCCGGGCGGGAGGGTGGGACACCGGGCGGGGACTCCCGGTGTCCCAGTCAGCCCTCCACATGTAGGGCGGCCGACTGAGGAGGTGGATCAGTCGGTCGCACAGCACATATATTGGCGGCGCCCTGCCTGGCTGGGAACGGTGGTCGAAGCGCAGGCGTTGCCGGTTTCCTCCTTCCCAGTCAAAGAGGCGGGGCGTGAGGGGTGGAAGGGGGAACGGTGGTTGAAGCGAGCCCTGGCTTGCTTCCCCCTTCCCCCTGGGGGAGCGGTGGTAGAAGATAGGTTTCGGCCTGCTTCCACCTCCCCCCACCCCTCGAGGAAAAGACGATAGTCTATCCGGACTTGGGACCCTGATTAGCAGTTACATGGCTCCGGGGTCCCGATCCAAGTCCCTTCGCAGCGCCACCCGGGGAGGTTTTAGCCGGTAGGAGTCCGGCATAACCCTGGCCCTTTCCCGAGAGTCAGGGTATCCATGATGGATTTCCACTTCGTAAAAAAAACAAAAAATCCCCGGCAGTGGGACCCTCGGGGCGAGGCAGTGATCGATTGTCCAACGGGGTTGGGCCTCTCGCTAATGAACAAGGGGTCGGCCAGCATCAGTGTGCGTGGGAGGGGACTCGGTCATCGACTTGACCTGGGCTTCCCCCTCGGCCGCCTGGTTGTTTCAGGAGTGGAAGGTGGAGCTGGAGGGCGAAACACTGTCCGATCACAGATACATAGTGTGGACCCTCTGCCTCCCCAAACCTCCACGGCTGCTGGCCCCCGCTGCCCCAGGGAGGGGGATGTTTCTCTCCCCAGAAGATGGGCTCTCAGTCGACTGGACGCGGGTAGGTTTCGGGCGGCCGTCCTCATGTCCACCTGGCACCTGGGTGAGGTGCCGGGGGAGTGGGCCCCCAGCCCCCAGGAGGGGGCTGGGGAATTAATGGGTATCGTGGCGTCGGCGTGCGACGTTGCGATGTCCCAAGCCCACTCCCGCCGTCGTCGGGTCGCGTACTGTTGGACGGGGGAGATAGCGGAACTCTGCAAAGCCGTCCAGGCTAGACGGTATTATTATCAGACTCGGCAAAGAGACGGGGATGACACGAGGGCGAAAGAGGGCTACTTGGCTGCCAGGAAGACCCTCAAATTCGCCATCGCCGAAGCCAAACGAGCAGCCTGGGAGCAATTGACGAGCTCCTTGGACGACGATCCGTAGGGGCGCTCGTACAAGAGGGCGATGGGCAAGATTCGCCTTTGGGCGCCCCCATCTACGGAGACGTTGGATCGCCGGGTCTTCGAGAAGCTCCTGGACACCCTCTTTCCGAGGGTGAAAGGGAGCCTACCTAGGATCCCTGCGCCTGAAACGAGGGAGGGAGACTGGGACGAGGAACTGGCGGTGAGTTTGGAGGAGGCCAGGAAGGAGCTCGGGGCCAAGGCGAAAGCCCCCGGCCCCGATGGAATTCCTGGTCGCGCCAGGGCTCTCGCCCTCGGCGAGGGAGGCCTTTTCGCGGCCACACGCCGGGTTTTGAGCGAATGTCTAAAAGAGGTGGTCTTCCCCCCAGCGTGGAGGAGGGCGCAAATTGATCCTCCTCCCCAAAGAGGGCAAAGCACCCGGGAGTGCGTCGGCTTACAGGCCTATAAGCCTGCTGAACGAGGTGAGCAAGTTGCTCGAGTGCATCGTTGCCGATCGCCTCGTCCGACACCTGTCCTCGGAGGGGCTGAACCTCCACGACCGTCAATACAGATTCAGGCCCGGAAAGTCTACACTGGTCGCAGTCCAGTACCTCCGGGACCTGATCGGGACGGTCGTGAAGAGGGGGGTAGGGTATTGCTGGCGGTGTACTTGGACATTAAAAACGCCTTCAACACCCTGCCCTGGCCGAATATTGGACAGGCTCTTGAAGACTACGGGGTGCCAGTTTATCTCCGGCCGATCCTGTCGGCCTACTTCGGGGATAGGGACCTCGCCTTCCCGAAGGAGGATGGAATCCAAGGCCGACGCATCATAGAACACGGTGTTCCGCAGGGGTCGATTCTCGGCTCCCTGCTATGGAACATCGCGTTCGACCGGGTGTTGCGTACTCCGCTCCCCCTGGGCTGCCACGTCGTCTGCTACGCGGACGACACGTTAGTGGCGGCCGGGAGGAGAACTGGGGGGAGGCCCGCTTCAAAGCGGAGACGGCGGTGACATCGGTGGTGAGAACCATCGCGGATCTGGGTCTCTGGGTGGCGCCCCAGAAAACTGATGCCGTGTTCTTTCACGACGGCGGTCGAGGGGCGCCACCGGAGACATAGATCCTAGTCGATGGCGTCCGCATCCACGTCGGGCCGACGATCAAGTATCTCGGCCTGACGTTGGACAGCCGATAGGGCTTTGAGCCACACTTCAGGCAATTGGCCCCCAAGGTGCGCGGAGCTGGACTGGCGGTAGCCAGTCTTCTGCGCACCCAAGTCGGTCCGGGATGGAGGGCGCACCGCCTGTATGTGAACGCCATTCTCTCGATCGCCCTGTACGGGGCGCCAATCTGGGCGCCACAGCTCAGGGCCAGTCGCGATGAAAAGCGTCGTCTATGGCAGGCCCTGAAGCCGTTGTATACTTAGGGGCAGGTATGGTGTCCCTCGGCGATGTCGTATACGCCTGTGAAACAATCGAAAGCGATGACAGGCATATACGCATATGCATATGGGCGTACTCTATAGCGCGAGAGAAGCGAAGAGGGAGAGATGGTTGGGAGACGTTCCGATGTTGCATCCTTATCGCACGTCGCACGATCGAGAGAGAAAGCATTACCAGACGTGGTACGGTTAATGGTGTCCTCAATAGCTGTCTCACTCTCTTTACGCTTGAATGCAGGCAATATGAGTGAGACAGCTATAGAGACACCGCGCTGTCTCTACAGGTGTCTTGCTCGCTCTAAACTAGTAATATATTGCGCTTTCCTCTTTTCTCCTTATGTCGACTAAGGAGATAATCCTGTTTGTAGGCCAGAGAAATAAGCTATTTTCGCGAATTTTTTTTCAGAAACTAAGCAGACGATTGATTTTAAACTCCACTCGATGGAGTAGACAGCTATAAACAACAGGAAGAGGAAAAAGAGACAGGGAAGAGAGGAAGAAGGAGGGCAGGCGTCAGCTAACAAAACAGTAGCGCGCCCACAACAGAAGGACAGGAGGGGGAATCGGGGGAAGATACAGAGATCTGTACAACGCCCCTCTGAGCCCCTCTCACCCAGGGAGAAGAGGAAAAGATGGCCGCGGCTGCCTACGATAGCGGCGGTAACGGTCAGGTTGGAGAAAGGAACCTCGTTCGCCGAGGCCATAAGGAAGGCCATAAGGGAGATACCCTCGGGGAACTAGACATTCCTGGCGTGGACACAGGGAGATGCGCCAATGGCGCTTTGATAGTCCGCATCAGGGATCCGGGCCCCGAGGGGGTAAAAGCTGACCGTTTGGCGGAGAAGCTTAGGGAGCTGCTGCCAGAGGCAATTGGGCGACCAACGCTGAAAGGGGTGGTCCGCCTCACCGGGTTTAATGAGGCGGCTTCCCCGGAAGTAGTTGCTGCAGCTCTGGCCGACAGCGCAGACTGTAATAAAGGGAGGATAGAATTGGGGCCCCTGAAGTGGGGAGCCCGAGGAAGGGGCGTCGCGTGGGCGCGTCTACCATTGGCCGCTGCTACTGCAGCGGCCAAAACAGGGAAATTGCACATTGGGATGTTCTATAATAAGCATCACGATGCTGACAACCAGACACCCCAATGTTACAGGTGTTGGGGTCTCGACCACAAGTACAATTGTCCCGTTGCGGTTGACCGCAGCGGGCTGTGCTATCGGTGTGGCCGAGACGGGCACACCGCGCTAAAATGCGAGGAGGAGTCGCCAAACTGCATGGTGTGCTGTGAGCAGGGGCGAAATGCGAGCCACAGGATGGCGGGGCCATCCTGCTGGCTCATTACGAAGGGGGGGGGGCGGTAAAGGACGTCTTGGGCGTCATCGCGGCCATTCCCTCAACGAGGGATTGGTGGGTGGTGGTGTGACCACCCGATGCACCTCCTCCCAGCAAGAAGGGGGAATAAGAGAGGAGCCGCTGAGACCTGAGTTAAATCAGGACCCAGCAGTAGCAGGAGAGGAAAGAGAGGTAAGGGGATTACACCCCCGCCAAACCCCACGCCAACAACACCCGGCGCAAACAGTGAGGAACCGACCAACTGCCCCCAAATCACCGCTCCTGTTGGTCGAGCCAACCCCCCGAAGGGGGATGACCGGACCACATAAATACTAAGGGTGTAAGGGAGTACGCGATCTCCCTCGTGGACGCCATCTTGCCGTGGTGGGGGAGCTTGCGTGTCCCTATGATGTACAAAGCTGTACCGGCGGGGGTTTCGGTCCCTGGCAGGTTCCACCATGCCGGAGTGGTCTGTACAGAGGAGCCAGACTAAGAGCGTCCATGGATCGGCAGCTGCCTCCAGATTTTAACAGAGTCTGGAGGGTCTCATTCGTAGGGCCCAAAGGATCTTATAGCGCGGGTAGAACGGGCTCGTGAGCCAGATGAAGGCAACCGTTCTAGGGGAAGGAAAACTCTGATTGCAAACCCGTACTTGTCAGGACGTATAACCTGACACAATTGCGAGGGGCCAGGGTGCTTCGGCACTCTGGTACAGGGGACTCAGGCAACCCCTGCAGACCCTAGCCTACTACACCGTAACCCTAGGTCATGTCTCTGGGGCCGGGGGTCTTACATTAATTGGCCGGACCGCGAGGCGGCTCCTTTATAAAATACCACATAATCCTATGGTTGAGGCATGCCACGCTTGGGATGAATGGTGCGTGACCTGTCGCTAGTGGTTCCTCACCTTGGGCACCTGGCGAACCCAAGGGACATGCTAGCCTTACCCCGGGTAATGCGGGGGCTCTACCCGGGGTCGACGACCCATTCCCGCCGAACTCGTGGGACCAGAAATGAGATCTCCAATTAAAAAAAAACAAAACTTCTCTGAGCCTTCGGACTCAGAGTCCCGAAAAGGCGGGTGTAGCAACCCGCCTACGGGCTCACCACCCGCTTCGGCGGGTGATTTTTCAGAGGAAGAGAGAGGAGGAAGGATGGGCAGAGATCTGCCGGCGGGTGCCATGTCCCCTCCCGCCGGGGAGAGAGAGCGCATGGACCTCGGAGGAATAGCTTCCGGGGGACCATCTAATGAGGGCAGTCCATCCCCCTCAACGACCACTAGCGATAGTGATCGGGACTATCGTCCTCACCGGAGGACTGATAGGGTGAGCTCTCCGCGGAGGATTACGAGAGCGGCCACCCAACGAGGGACAGGCATATACCTGGGGTCCGGGGTCCCTGCAGGCCAGGGGACGCCGGTACCAGGGACCAACAAGCCCGGCGCCCTCTGCACAAAGAAGATGCAGAGAGAGTCTGCTCCCAAAGATAACAAGGGGGTACATGGGGCCAACCGGGATGCGGGGACCGAGAAGAGAGAGGGGGTGTCGGGGGCGAGGATCGCGGGGCCGGTTGTCATCACTGACATACTCCTCTCTCAGGGATCTAGATTCCAGGTCCGGAGAGCGGAAGGGAAGGCGCTGCTGCAACCAGCAGTGGCAGGCAAAGGGAACAGCAGCGTGGTCACAGGGAAGAAGAGAGGGAGGTCTTCCACCAGCGGAGGATCCACATCGGCGATAGAAATCGTGGAGGGCCCGGCCCCGGCCTTAATACCAGCCGGAAAGAAGAGGGGAAGACGACCCACGATCGGTGAAGGGGTTGGCCTAAGGGAGAGGAGAGAGAAAGAGGCAAGGGAGAGAAAAGAGGAGCGCCTTAAGAGGTTGGAGAAGGAGGCGTGAAGCCTACTCGAAAGGGGGCTCTTCTATACGCTGGCGGACAAGCGCCCCGCTGAGGAATTTTTCAAGGATATCACCTCTGCGAACCTTCTCAGGGGGGTAGGCTCGTCGGAGTTAGCCGAGGAGGTGGGTCGGGCCCTGGAAACAGTCAGGCTGGTGGCGAGACGCTCGAATACCCTGAAAGGGACGTCCATCAGCCTGCTGAACCGGGCTGCTGCCACCTCTCAGGCAGCTCTGACGACCCTGATCGCCAGAACTGCAGCACAGGAGACTGGAGGATCGGAGAGGCCAGAGGTAATGAGGGAGACAGAGGAGCTTAGGGAGGAAATCAGGGTACTGCGGACGGAAAATCTGAAGCTCCAGGAGGAGCTTCAGACGAGCAGGGCCCAGGTGATCCCCACTCAGCCCCCTCTCCCAGAGCCGTCCAGGAGAAGGAGGACATACGCGAAGGTAACAAGTGGAGAGGCATCTACCTCAGCGGAGGAAGAAGGAAGAGAGGAGAAGAAAAGGAAGAAGAAGAGGAAGAGGAGGAAAGTGGCGAGAATCAGCTCCTCCTCTTCCTCTCATGGAGGGAGGTGAAGGAGGGGCGGCTCTTCCGGGGGTATACCCCGTCTATGACGATAGACCCTCCCTGTGTTTTAAGGGAAAAGGGGTCCTCGTACGTGGCGGTCGACTGGGGGCCTATAACTGTGGTGGGGGTATATCTTCCCCACCACAGGAACAAAGCCGGGCTTGGCGGTCTCGCCCGCATTAAAGGGATCCTAGACAGGATCGGGGATTTTGTGCGCAAGTGCCATCCCGACCTGTCGTGATTGCCGGGGACTTTAACGCCCACTCGGAGGAGTGGGGTTGTAGTCCCCGGCAGCGGGATCCCAGGGGCGAGGTCGTCATCGGCTGGGCGGCGGGATTGGGCCTTCAGTTGTTAAACAGAGGTTCCATCGGCACCTATATAAGGCCGGGAGGGGGTCATCGGTCATTGATTTGACTTTGGCCTCTCGGCTGCAAGGTTGGTCTCCGAATGGAGGGTGGAGGTGGAGGGTGAGACGTTATCTGACCATAGATACATAGTCTGGGCCCTCCACCAACCTCCCCAAACCAAAACAGCTCGCCGCTCAGGAGAGAGGAACTTTCTTCTCCCCAAAAGATGGGCCCTTAGTCGACTGGATGTGGACAGGTTCAGGGCTGCTGTCCTTGTGGCCACCTGGCACATAGAGCCAGGTGAGTGGGACCCCGGCCCCCTGGAGGGGGCCGGGGAGATAACGGGGATAGTGGCGTTGGCATTCGACGCCGCGATGCCCCGTTCCCACCCCCGTCGGCGCCGAGCAGCGTACTGGTGGTCGGAGGAAATAGCGAGACTTCGCAGTGACTCCGACCGCGCCAGAAGGGCATATACGCGTGCCCGGCGACGAGACGGGGATGCCACAAGGGCAAAAGAGGACTACCTTGCCGCCAGGGTAGTCCTCAAGAAAGCCATCAAAAAGGCCAAGCGGGAAGCCTGGAAGCAATTGGTGAGCTCCCTGGATGACGATCCGTGGGGGCGCCCATACAAGAGGACGATGGGGAAGATCCGTCCCTGGGTGCCCCCGCAGACGGAGACGTTAGACCCCCAAGCCCTCGATGGGCTCCTGGACGCCCTATTCTCGAGGGCGGAAAGGGACCCTCCATGATCCCTTCCCCCGAGGTGGGGGTGGGAGACTGGGACGAGGGCCTGGAGGTCACTCCAGAGGAGCTAGCCAAGACCCGGAGAAAGCTCGGTGGCAAGGGCAAAGCCCCTGGGTCCGATGCGATTCCGGGCCGCGCCTGGGCTCTCGCGTTGGCCGAAGGGGATCTGTCCGCAGCTACATGCAGGGTCATGACAGGATGCCTCAGGGAGGGGGTTTTCCCCCCAGAGTGGAGGAGGGCCAAATTGGCCCTCCTCCCGAAGGAGGGCAAGGAGCCCGGCAGTGCGTCAGCCTACAGGCCGATTTGCCCGCTGGACGAGGCGGGCAAGATACTGGAGCGCATTATCGCTGACCGCCTCGTCCAGCACATGTCCTCGAGTGGGCTGGACCTCCACGACCGCCAGTACGGGTTCAGGCCCGGACAATCCACGCTGGATGCAATCCAATGGGTCCGGGACCTGACTCGGGCGGTCAGATAAGGGGCGAGGTGTTGTTGGCGGTGTCGTTACACATATCTAACGCCTTCAACACCCTGCCCTGGCCGGAGATAGGACGGGCCCTCGAACACTTCGGGGTGCCCGCCTATCTTCGGGGGATAATGTCCGCCTACTTCGGGGACAGAGACCTCGCTTTCACGAAAGAAGGCGGGGTTCAATGCTGGCGCACTATGGAGCGCGGTGTCCCGCAGGGGTCGGTGCTCGGCCCCCTGCTATGGGACATCGGCTTCGACCGGGTTCTTCGCACTCCGCTCCCCGACGGCTGCCACGTCGTCTGCTACGCAGACGACACGTTAGTGGTGGCTGAAGGGGAGACCTGGGGGGAAGTCCGCCTCCGTGCGGAGGTGGCAGTGGCATCGGTGGTGGAAACCATCAGAGACCTGGGTCTCAAGGTGGCGCCCCAGAAGACTCAGGCTGTGTTCTTTCACGGCCGGCGTCGGGGGGCGCCGCCGGAGATACGGGTCCTAGTCAATGGCGTCCGCGGTCGGGCCGACGATGAAATATCTCGGCCTGACGCTGGACAGCTGAAGCTCATTTGGGCCTCACTTCAGGCAGCTGGCCCCCAGGGTGCGCAAAGCTGGACTGATTGTAGCCAGGCTGATGTGCGCCCAAGGGGGCCCAGGATGGCAGGTTCGCCGCCTGTATGTCGGTGCGGTGCTCTCGATTGCCCTGTACTGGGCGCCCCAGCTGCTGGCCACTGCGGTGGCCAGACGGCTCATGAGGCAGGCCCTCAGGTCTCTCATGATCAGGGCGATTCGGGGGTACCGCACAGTGTCATACATGGCGGCAACCATCCTGGCCGTGTCCCCCCTGTGGAGCTTTAGTCGAAGAGAGACGCGTCCTCTACTGGCGGGTAAAGGAGCTCCGCGAGGTGGGAGAGCTGACGGCCAGGGGCCTGAAGGCCCTAATGACCCAGCCCAAAGATCGGACCCCGGAGCGGTGGGAAGGCGCGCTAGCCGACCCCCAAGGGTCCGGTCTCGCAACGGCCGAGGCTGTCCACCCCTGTCTGTCCAAAGTGGCAGACAGAAGAGGGCGTGGAATGTTCTTCCACCTGGTGCAGGTATAGACCGGGCATGATTGCTTCGGGAGATACCTGAATCGGATAAGGAAGAAGCCCACCGCTCGGTGCCACCACTGCCCCGAGCAAGAGGACTCGGCGCTGCATACCCTGGCTGCCTGCGCAGCATGGGATAAGCAGCGCCGTGTCCTGCTCGGGGCGGTGGACTGCCGTGACGGGGAGCTCTCGCTCCCGCGCCCAGTGCGAGCTATGTGCGGGAGCGAGAGAGCGTGGGACATGGCGGCCTCCTTCTGCAAGGAGGTAATCTCCCAGAAGGAGGCCGCCGAATGGAGGCGCCGGCCTGGGAAACGCCGTCGCGGAGGAGAGGACGGCGGGGCTGGCGCTCCCCGGGCGGAGGGGGAATCAATAGCGGGCCCGAGGTAGCATCGGACGAGGAGAGGCCGCTGGCCTACACGGGCCGGCACCTCCCTCGGCCACCTCGGGCCAGGCTCCGCCACTCGGGGGGGGAGCGAGGAGGATACCTCTCACTCCTCCGAGTGATCGGGCGGGAGGGAAAAGGGTAGGTGGACAATCCGATTGGGGTCGGGCCCACCTCCCCAATTCCCCCTCTCTGAATCTTTCAGGAAGGGGGGGGATAAGGAGGAAGGGTGGATGTCCCCTTCCTCCTAGGAGACACTAGAAGGCCAATCGACGGGGTTACCCGCCGGGGACCACGCTCCACCCACTAATTCCCCGAAAGGGGAAGGGGAGTGCGGTACAAGAAGGCGAGGGATTCTTAGTTAAGAGCCTTGGGGCCGGGGTTTGGGGAGGGAATGCGGGAGCAGTTCCTCTAACTCCTCTCCTCACGGTCCGACAGGTAGACATCCCGCAGGGGTGTCGGTAAGAGTCCGACATATCCCCCGCCCCCTTGGGGGGCGGGGGTATCCACGATGTATTTCCCCTGCATGAACAAAAAAAGGAAAAAAAGGAAATACGCGATGATGTTTCTCGTCATCACTAAGTGCACCCCTCCCCCATCCATCTGGAGGAACTCGTGCGTAATGCGTGATTCCCCTAGATGTGAAGTCCCGGTGGCTAGGGGATTTTTCCCTCCGTAACCGCCGGGATGGAGGGTGGGGTCCAGAATGGGGAACCTGGGCCCCAACCACCCATTCAAAACTAGAGCGACCAAGTGGTAGTGGCGCACTTGGTCGTCAAACATAAAAAAGGTGGTGCCCTGTCCTCTGGGGACGGTGGTCGAAGCGGGCTTTAGGGCCAGCGGTAGTTGCGATAAGCCCTTACGGACTTAAGCCGGTTTCCCCCTTCCCAGTAGGATGGGACGTGAGGGATGGGTAAGGAGAGCGGCGGTTGAAGAAGGGCCCTGGCTTACGAGTTCGGGGCTCGCTTCCCCCCTCTCCCCCACCCCTCGGGGAAACGTTGACGGGCAACCGTCTGGATCCGGGGGGCCGATAAGCTTTTACGTCGGCTCCGACCTCCCGGCCCAGGTCCCTTCGTCGCGCTACTCGGAGAGAGTTTAGCCGGTAAGAGTCCGACATAACCCCGTACCCCTCCCCAGGGGTGCGGGGTATCCATGAGGAGTCTCTCTTCGTAAAAAAAAAAAGGTTAGGTTAGCTCCCCCGTGGACGCCACCTTGCTGCGGTGGGGGAGCTTGCAGGTCACAGTGATATACAGGGCTGTACCGGAGGGGGATTCGGCCTCTGGCTGGTTCTACTATACCGTGGTGGCCTGTACGGAGGGACCTTACTAAGAGCGTCCATAATATTCCTGGATGGGCAACTGCCTCCAGGTTTTACCCAAGGACTGGAGGGTCGCACTCGTGCGGCACAAAGGTTCCTACAGCGCGAGCAGAGCGGGCTTGTTAGCCTGGTGAAGGCAGCCATCTAAGGGAAGAAAACCCCGAAGATAAACCCGTGTGTGTGAGGACACGTAAAACCCCACAAAAAATGGAATAATGTCTAAAAAGGAGATAAGTGTCCCGGTACTCGGAGCCGGGAATCGGCGAACGGAGGCGTATTGTCCTGGCCTTCCCTCATCGTCATCATGCGACGGGCCAGGCGACATGTGCCAGGCGAGCACGTCGTCAGAAAGGACTACCGCTCGTAGGGGAGCCCCCGAGGGGGATCCGAGGACAAGTCGGTTTGACTTGCCCCTGGATCCGCCGAGGAGGCCTAAAAAGAGGAAGATGCTGGGAGGGAGCGTTGCAAAGACATGTTCAAGCGCCCGAGGGCAGCCAAAATATGGCGTCGACCCCGGGGCTTATTTCTATTATTTGCACCAGATAAGGAGGAGCAACGGTGGAGGCGAGCATACATGGATAGCAGGTCTTACAGGATAGCAACCTTTGACTTTGAGAAACACCAGCTTGTACCACTAGGTACAAGCAACAATGCCTCTCTCTGTAGTCGCCGTGCGTTCGAGATAGCACTAGAGATGTCGCTTCCAAACAACATTTCTCAACGTTATCTGGGGAGAAGAGAGTATCGTGAGCGTGGAGCGTCAGATAGCTCAGTGGTCTAGAACAGTCGCCCGGCAAGCGAAAGATCCGGGTTTGATTCCCGGTCTAGCGACTACTGCGCTCTCGATATTTTTGTCTCTTCAGAACGAAAGTAAGATGCAGGTCCCGAACGCATGGCGTCCTGTTGCCACCTAGTACGCCCTCCTTCTTTCATGGTTCCCTCAGGAGGGAGAGAGGGTCGCCCAGCTCTACAGATAGGGACAGGAAGACCTCCTCCCACCCGTCGGTGGACGATGATGTCCTGCCGGCAGGGGGGGGAGGAAGTCCCACTTGGAGCGCGGGTGGGATGATTACGGGAGATCTGTTTGCCTCGCAGATCTGGGAGAGGCAATTCCCGTGGGAGGAGTTTCCACCGATCGAGGGCGGATATGCCTCTGCGGTAGGGAGAGCTCCTCTTCGAAACGCGCGGGAGGGAGTTGCCGAGGGTGCGGGGGTGCGTAGGCACCAATAGGGGATTCCGCCCATGCGAAGACTCTCACGGGCAGCCATCAACCTGGCCACCTGGCTCTCGAGAATATGCAATACCTTCGGGGCTTTGGATAGAGCCGGGTAAGAAGACTACTCAGGGTTACAAGGAGAGATCCCTTGCAGCCTTGAACGACTTCACCCACACCTGCCTCGAAAATATCGATTGGGTTTTGGGTGATTATAGGAGGATGGCGGAGGAGGGGCTGCCTGATGGACGTCTTGCGGCCCTGGAAATCCAAGTCCGGGTTCTGAAGACCGAAATCGCCCGCATTGGGCGGATACTGGAGAGAGTCTTGCCCTCTCCAGCTGTCCGGTGTCCGCAGCTGTGGGCAGCGGACCCCCCTCGCCGCCCCCCTCTGCAACAACCGGCGGTTGCTGGGGATGGGCGCGAAGGCGGGTGGACAGTCGTGTCCACCCGTAAAGGGAAGGGAAAGGGGAAAGGGTCTCGGCCTGAACCCCCCAGATAAAAAGAGGGGGTACTCAAAGAAGAGGACACCTCCCCCAAAGGAGGGAGGTTCGGGGAGAAAGGGGCTCCGAAGAAGGGGCCCCCTCCTCCTCAAAAAAGGCCTCAAGTGAGGAACCCCCCGCGCAATCCGGTGGTTACTGCCACCGCGTTGCCGGGGGGTTCCATCAAAGATGTGATGGTCCACGCCAGGCAACGGGTCGGCCTGCAAGAGGTCCGCCTGGAGCCTGGCAAGCTTAAGATAAAAAGGGCCAGGAACGGGGGTGTTGCTGGAGGTCTTTGGGCAGGACGGTCAGGCGAAGGCTGACCCCCCCCGTGGGCGCCACCTTGTCGTGGTGGGGGGGGGGCTTGCGTGTCCCAATGATGTACAGGGCTGTACTGGCGGGGGTTTCGACCCCTGGCAGGTTCTACTATGCCGGGGTGGCCTGTACAGAGGGACCAGACTAAGAGCGTCCATAATACTCCTGGATGGGCAACTGCCTCCAGGTTTTAACCAGGGTCTGGAGAGTCTCACTCGTGGATCCCAAAGGACCCTACAGCGCGGGCAGAGCAGGCTCGTTAGCCTGGTGAAGGCAGCCGGTCTAGGGGAAGGAGAACCCCGAAATCACACCCGCATAGGCCGGGCTCGTAACAATCCGGCACCTGGATGGATTATACATGACGACGACAAGGACAAACATCTCGGTATTCGGACCCGAGAACCGGCGTGGGGAGGGTAGTGTCCCGGCCCTCCCCATGTCGTCATCGAGCGACGGGCTGGTACAGGGGTTGACCACGTACTGACCCCTGTACTGACATGGATACCGTGAAGCGTCGCGGCGGGGAACAGGACCTGGTCCTCGGCGTGTCGTTAAGACACAACAGGTCATCCGAGAGTAACAGCTCTGAAAGGAGCAAGAGTCGGACGAAGTGCGGTAATTACGAAACTGATCCGCAGTCTGACGTGGACCACGCCAGCCGGTCCTCCTCCGATCAAATTCGGAGAGACCGCTCCCACCTGCGGGGAGCGCGTCAGATGGAGCCCACGAGTCACAAAGGGTTGCCACACATCGAGGGAGATTTCAACCCGGTGTCCAGCAGCCGGAAGGGCGGTTCCCACCGTGGAACTCGCCAGACAAGCTCCCGCATTAAAAAGGAGCGAGTGTCCCGCGCGAACTATTCCCCGGAGAGTGACGGGAAGCACTCCTCCTGCCGGGGAGGAAGTGAGACCAACTCGTCGGATGAGGAGTGGTCCCACGAGGGAAGTAGGATGACCAGGAGGACGGGGTTTAACATCCCCAACCCGACACTGGGAAATTCGAAGCCTGGCCACCTATCTAGTAAAGGGGGTGCTCGGGCGAAGGGGGGAACCGTGTGTGCGGATAGGGGGAAAAGGACTACGTCTGGGAAGTCTACGGTTAGGTCTGACGTGGTCCTCTCCCAACAGTCCAAAATACCGGTGGTTAGGGACGAATTGGACAGATTTGTTGCCAGGAAAAAGGATCCTGAGACCACGACAACTGCGGCCATCTCCATCCAGGCCACTGGCACCGGGAAAAGAAGGAGGGGAACGACGAGAGGAGGTTCGTCCTCGTCAGTTGTCATCATGGAGCAGCCCACACAGACGAAACCCCCCCCCATTCCAGACAGGGATCCCAGAGGGTGTGAACATGGCTGTTATGTCGGCCATACGATACGTTAGGGAGGAAGCGGCCAAGCAGAAAAGGGAGAACATGGAAGCTCGCCTCGAGGCGGAGGTGGCGGACCTCCTCGGCAGGGATATCCTTCGGTCTCTGAAGGATACGAGGCCTGCCGAGGAGGGCACTTTAAGGACTCTGCCTCGAGGGCACTTCTTCGAGAGGCGAGAACACCAGAACTGGCCTCGGAGGTGGGCCGGGTTCTTGGAGCCATAAGGCTTGTGTCACGAAGGTCTAATACACTTAAGGGGACCTTCGTGTCACTTATGAACCGAGCAGTGGCCACCTCCGAGGCCGTTATGACAACCCTTCTGGCGAGGGTTGCAGCCTACGGTGAGGAGGGAGAGCCAGCGGCGGCAGCAAACAGGGAGGCTGAGGAGATGAGGGAAGAATTGAGGATGCTCAGGACTCAGAACCGAAGCCTGGAGGAAAAGCTTGCAGCCAAAGAGATCGAGACAGATCCGGCACCGGCGCCGCAGTTAAATGTCCGGACTTATGCTCAGGCGGCTAGAAGTGGAGCTTCGTCACTGAAGGAGGAGCCGGGGCCTTCTAAGAAGAAGAAAAGGAAGGTGCAGAGGAGACCAATTGTAGAAAGCTCCTCTAGCTCCTCGGAAGAGGTTTTCAAGGGGAGCTCCAGTGGTGTGATCCCGTCGTACGACGATATCATGCCGCTGGATGCCCCCCCACCGGTTTTGAGACCTCCGATAGGAGGAATCAGAAAAGAGCTCGACGAAGACCTGGCCAAGCTCAATTTGAGACCGGAAGGGTAGGAGGCCTACAAGGCGCTATCCAGGGGGATAGAATACTTCCTGGAATGTAAGTAAAGGGTGCAGGGAGACAGAGGTTCGTGGGTTCCCAAAATGGAGAACCTCGTACAGATCCTTTGTCCCCCCTCTGCTCCGATTCCTACGGAAGGGAAGGCGCCAGCCGACCCGACCGAGGAAAGAAAAATGGGAGCAAACCAGAACCCAGCTCCAATAGGAAGCAAGAGGACGGAGGCGGAGAAGAGGGAGAAAGGAAGAGGAAGGCCGCCAATAAGAAAAGGAGGCGGGCCCAGGAGAAGCTCCAGACAGCCAGAAAGGAGGAAGGTCCTCCCTCAAGGAGGATGGAGCCCCCTAACAAGAAGAAGAAGCCCCAAGGCGAGGATAAATCGAAGAAGGAGAAAGGGGCTGGCCGAACACCAGGCCAGAGGCGGGAGGAGAGAGGGCTCTCTCCCTCTCTCCCGCCGACCGTATATCAACCTATCTCTGTTCTAGGAGAGACATGGAGCAAGGTGATCGGAAGGAGGGAAAAGAACAAGGCGAAGCAGGAGCTGAAGAGGAAAGAAGCGGCTCCACGACAACAGGCCTCCGGTCTCAGGTGGGGGGGGGGGCCAAAAGTGGTGGGAGTGGTGCCAAAGCCGCCTAAGTCAGCGGCCGTCACCATAACATGCCCTCAGGGATCTTACAAAGATTTTATGACCGAGGCCAGGCGCCGGATCAATACGGAGAAGCTGGGCATCCCGGGGGCCTTGCGAATTCGCGCGGCCCGAACGGGTGCCCTGCTAATCGAGGTGCCTGTCTCGGCTCAGGGCCCTCCGCCGACCGACTTGCTGAGGAGTTCGGCAAGTTGGCGGCGGAGAAGGGCCCCGACTATCGCGTCCAAAGGTCGGTGAGGATCGCATCTGTGCGATCACTGGCCTGGAAGCGACGGTCGGGGCAGAAGAGGTGGCGGCCGCAGTGGCCGAGGCTGGGGGATGCCTGCCCGCGGAAGTTTCCGTGGGCAGGTACAACCTCACCCAAAGAGGACTGACCTCAACAATGGTGCGGTGCCCGCTCGCGGCAGCAAGTAAGGCAGCCGCGACGGGGCGGGTCCGGATTGGCTGGACCCGCGTCGGGGTGATGGTGCTGCCCGCCCGTGCCGAGTTCTGCTTCAAATGCTTGGAGCAGGGCCACGTGCGCGGGCGGTGGGGGAACGCCGTCGACCGCAGCGATGCCTGTTATCGTTGCGGTAACCCCGGCCACCGCGCCAAAGAATGCGAGGCGGTAGCGGCGCACTGCCCTGTCTGCGCGGGACTGGGAAGGATAGCCAACCACAAGGTCGGCGGTCCTTCCTGCCGGCCCCTCACTGGGAAGGAGAGGAGGCAAAGGAGGAGGATGGAGACCAGACCCGGAACAGACGGGGGGGGCAACTGGGACCGCCCCCCCAGCCAACGCTAAGGACGGGTCAACCTCCTCCACTGAGAAGGAATCAGGAGATAGGGGGAGAATGGGCAGACCTCCCCCCCAAGGGGAGGAGAATCCAACGACGGCGGAGGCGGTGCTTGACCGCGTCCTGGACCCCGTCGCCATGGACGTTCCGGAGGAGGTGAAGCCCCGGCGAGAGAAAAGGAAACGCGGGGCGATGGAGGCGGCGATACCAACGGCGGAGTCTGGAGAGGTGGGGACCTTGATGTGGAGCTCGTCGCCATCCTGGGAGGATCAGGTGAGGTGGGTGGATGCGAAAGCTCCACCCCCAACGACCGTAGAAGGGAAGCCAGGGGACGCGCCATCCCTGGCTTCCTCAATGTGCGCCCTCCCTTCTTACTCCCTAGAGGTGGAGGGAACACAGGTAGGGACCCCCCACACAGCCTCGGAGGAGGCAATGGAATTAGCAGTCTTTGCGGAGGCATCAGTCCTGGAGGCCACAACGGCTGACGCTCCCTCTGGGGAGGCTGAGGCGGCGTCTTCGCCGCCAGAGGCCTCCCCGGAGGGAGCGGAGGAGGAGCGCCTGGAAGAGGCGTGAAGGCCTGGCTTTCACGCTCCTCCGGGTCTCCCAAGCCAACCTTGGCCGCTGCGCCCGGGCCCAAGACCTGTAGATACACAGGCTTGCGGAACTGGGCGCCGGGCTGGGGGTGGTCACCGAGCCGCACTTCATCCCGGTAATCCCAACTGGCTGGGTAGCAAGTGCGGCTTGGCGGCCGTGGTGGCCTGTCCCGCAGCGGGTTCCCCCCCTATTCGATCAGGAAGAGGGGGAACTCGTATGTGGCGACTGACTGCGGGCCCGTCACTGTGGTGGGGGTGTATCTCTCCCACCACAGGAACAAACAGGGCCGCGGCAAACTTACCCGATTGAGAAGGTCCTAGGCAGGGTTGGGGACATGGTACGTACGTGCCACCCCCGACCTATCGTAGTTGCCGGGGACTTTAACGCCCACTCGGAAGAGTGGGGCTGTAGTCCCCGGCAGCGGGACCCTCGGGGCAATGTCGTGGCCGACTGGGCGGCGGAATTGGGCCTCGTGCTCATGAACACGGGGTCCACTTGCACCTGTGTGCGGCCGGGGGGAGGCGAGTCAGTCATTGACCTGACATTGGCCTCCCCCTCGGCTGCCCGGAACTTCCGGGAGTGGGTGGTGGAGGAGGAGAGGGAGTCACTGATCATAGATATGTGATGTGGTCTCTCCGACTCCCCACCCCTCACCGGCTGACCCGCCACCCTGGGAAGGGGGACTTCCCCTCCCCAAACGATGGGCCCTCGGTCGATTAGACGTGGATAGGTGAGATGCCAGGCGGCCGTCCTTGCGGCCACCTGGCATCTCGGAAGAGAGCCAGGTGAACGGGACCCCCTCCCTTCCCAGGAACTGGCGGGGGAGGTAGTGGGAATTGTGGCGTCGGCATGCGACGTCGCGATGCCCCGGTCCCACCCCCGAAAGCGCCGGGCGGCATACTGGTGGACGCAGGAGATTGCGGAGATCTGCGACTCCTACGTCCGAGCCAGAAGGCTGTATACCAGTGCCCGGCGCGATGAGGAGGGGGATGTCGTGGGGACAAAACGGGACTACCTTAATAAAAGGGAAGCCCTGAAGGCCGCCATCAAAGAAGCCAAGGAGAAGGCCTGGGAATGACTAGTGGACTCTCTAGACGAAGACCCGTAGGGGCGCCCATACAAACGGACGGCCGGAAAGATACGTCCATGGGCCCCCTCCGACGGAGCCAATGGACTCCCAGGACCTCGAGGGGCGCCTCGACACCCTCTTCCCGAGGGTGGAGGGGGGCCCTCCCCGGCTCCCCGTCCCGGAATTACGGGACGGGGACTGGAATGAGGATCTGGGGGTTTCACTAGAAGAGTTCGCCAGAGCCAGGAAGAGGCTCGGGGCCAAGGGCAAAGCCCCGGGCCCCGACGGTATTTCTGGCCGCGTCTAGGCCCTCACCCTTGGCGAAGGGAACCTTGGCGAAGGGTGAGGGCGTGTCCGCAGCCACGCGGGACGTTCTGGAGAAATGCTTTAAGGAGGGAGTCTTCCCTCATGAGTGGAGGAGGACCAAGTTGGTCCTCCTCCCTAAGGAGAGCAAGACGCCCGGTGGGGCATCAGCCTTCAGGCCGATATGCATGCTGGACGAGGCCGGGCAAGATGCTCGAGCGCATCATTGCCGACCGCCTCGTCCAGCACATGTCCCTGGAAGGGCCGGACCTCCACAGCAACCAGTACGGGTTCAGGCCCGGACGCTCTGCGCTGGCTGCCGTCCAGCGCGTCCGGGACCTGGTCCGTACCGCTGTGGAGGAGGGGGGCAGGGTGTTGCTCGCGGTGTCTCTCGACATCACTAACGTGTTCAACACTCTGCCTTGGCCGGAGATTGGACGGGCCCTCGAATACCACGGGGTGCCTGTCTATCTCCGGCGCATCCTGTCGGCCTATTTCAGGGAGAGGGACCTCGCCTACTCCGGGAGAGGCGGGGTCCAAGGCTGGCGCCGAATGGAGCGCGGTGTTCCGCAGGGGTCCGTACTGGGCCCCTGCTATGGAACATCGCGTTCGACCGGGTGCTGCGCTCTCCCCTTCCCCTCGGCGCCCACGTAGTCTGCTACGCAGACGATACGTTGGTGCTCGCCGAGGGGAGAATTGGGGGAGGCTCGCCTCCGAGCAGAGACGGACTCAGCTCGGTGGTGGGCACCATCAGAGACCTCGGGCTGAAAGTGGCCCCCCAAAAGACCCAGGCGATGCTGTTTCGCCGTCGGGGAGGGGAGGCCACGAAAAGCCCGGGTCCTGGTGGATGGTGTCCGTGTCCGCGTCGGGCCCACGATCAAGTATCTGGGCCTGACGTTGGACAGCCATTAGGACTTTGGGGCCCATTTCAGGCGCCTGGCCCCCCGGGTTCGCAAGGTGAGCGCGGCTTTGGCCGGCTTGATGCGAACCCAGGGGGCCGGGATGGCGGGCTCGCCGCCTCTACGTCAGTGTCGTGCACTCGGTCGCCCTCTACGGGGCCCATCTGGGCGCCACGACTACTGGCCACCGGCCGCAACAAGAACCTGATTCGTGAGGCGATACGGCTGGTGGTCATGAGGGCGATCCGGGGTACTCACCGTTTCGTATCTGGCGGCGACCACCCTGGCCGACTTCCCCCAGTGGAGCTTC